>NC_062527.1:18593734-18776234 GCF_022655615.1 Tachysurus fulvidraco
TTGGTATCTGTGATCTGAAGCTATCTGTCACTATCTGTGATTGCTGGTAATATTTCATGCTATAGATATAGACTGTATTTGAACTGTCATTGTTTTGCTCTCTTTGCTGCTATTGTTTTATCTTAGTGCAGCTTTTGATACCATTGACCATGCTGTTCTATTTGATAGGATAGAACATGTTGTCGGTGTTAAAGGGACAGCCGTCTCCTGGCTCAGGTCTTATTTGACGGATCGCTATCAGTTAGTAGATCTAAATGGTGACTAGTTTAAACAAACTAAGGTAACATTTGGTGTTTCGCAAGGTTCTGTTTTATACAGTATATATTTATAATCCCACACACCCCTCACACACACTCTTCTCCCTCCTTAGTCCTTAGGTCTGTGTTGTTCTATGTAGTTTAAATGTCCAGCTAATCTGTCAGAGTTAGAATACTTGGCTAAGGAAGAATAGCAAAATATCACTAAATCAAGATAAAACACTAAATTGATTGACTCTTGCCTTACAAGATTGAATGCAGTGATAAAATCTAAAGGTGCTTCAACTAAGTGTTAGTTTAGAGATGTGCACACTCATGACCTCTGTTTTTCACACACTCTGTTTTTCACTTACTTTTTTGCAATTTCACAATAAAAGTAAAAAAAAAAAGCTCTGACATTAATCTTGGTTTAATCTACCTATGGGGGTCACACTACAGTGACTTCTGTGCTGGTCCCAAGCCCGGATAAATAGAGAGGGTTGCGTCAGGAAGGGAATCCGGCCTAAAACATTGCCAAATTTAATCATGCGAATCGTCAATACGAATTTCATACCGGATAGGTCGAGGCCCGGGTTAACAACAACTGCCATCGGCGGCGTTGACCTTCAGGGCGCTGGTGGAAATTGGGCTGTTGGTTGAAGAAGTAGAGGAGGGAGGAGAGTGCACAGACAGAGAGAGAAGAGGAAAGGTAAGAGTGTAGGACTGAGAATAGGAACTCTGAATGTTATTATGACAGGGAAAAGTAGAGAGCTGGCTGATATGATGAGAAAAGGAAGGTGGAAATACTGTGTGTACAGGAGACCAGTGGAAGGGTAGCAAGGCTGGTAAAATACAGTAGGAGCAGGATTCAAGCTGTTTTATTATGGTGTGGATAGTAAGAGAAATGGGGTAGGTGTGGTCCTGAAGGAGAAGTTTGTGTGGAATGTTCTGGAGGTGAAGAGAGTGCCAGACAGGGTGATGAGCCTGAAGTTAGAGATTGAAGGGGTGATGTTGAATGTTGTTAGTGGTTATGTCCCACAGGTAGGTTGTGAGTTAGAGGAGAAATGGAGATTCTGGAGTGAATTAGATGAGGCGATGGAGAGTATTTCCACGGGTAAGAGAGTGGTGATAGGAGCAGATTTTAATGGACATGTTGGTGAGGGGAACACAGGTGATGAGGGGGTGATAGGCAAGTTTGTAGTTAAGGAAAGGAATCTTGAAGGACAGATGGTAGTGGACTTTGCTAAGAGGATTGACATGGCTGTGGTTAACACTTATTTTCAGAAGAGGGAGGAACATAGAGTGTTTTACGAGAGTGGAGGTAGGAGAACACAGGTAGACTACATCCTATGTAGAAGAGGCAATCTGAAAGAGATTAGTGACTGTAAAGTGGTAGTGGGAGAGAATGTAGCCAGACAGCATAGGATGGTGGTGTGTAGGATGACTCTGATGGTCTGTAAGAGGAAGAAGTCAAAGATAGAGAAGAAAACTAAGTGGTGGAAGCTGAAAAAGGAGGAATGTTGTGAGGAATTCAGACAGAAGTTGAGGCAGGCTCTGGGTGGTCAGGTAGTGCTGCCAGATGACTGGAAATCTACAGCAGAAGTGATCAGGGAGACAGGGAGAAAGGTGCTGGGTGTGTCATCTGGAAGGAGGAAAGGAGATAAGGAGACTTGGTGGTGGAATGCGGAAGTTCAGGATAGTATCCAGAGGAAGGGATTAGCCAAGAAGAAATGGGATATGGACAGGACTGAAGAGAATAGGCAGGAATACAAGGAGTTACAGTGCAGAGGGAGGTGTCTAAGGCCAAGTAAAAGGCATATGATGAGTTGTACACTAGGTTAGACACTAGAGATGGAGAGAAGGACTTGTACAGGTTAGCTAGGCAAAGGGATCGAGATGGGAAGGATGTGCAGCAAGTTAGAATTATTAAGGATAAAGATGGAAGGGTGCTCACAAGTGAGGAGAGTGTACAGAGGAGATGGAAGGAATACTTTGAGGAGCTGATGAATGAGGAAAATGAGAGGGAAAAAAGAGTAGAAAGGATGGAACAGGAAGTAGATAAGATTAGAAAGGATGAAGTCAGAAAGGCTTTGAAGAGGATGAAAAGTGGAAAGGCAGCTGGTCCTGACGACATCCCGATAGAGGTCTGGAAGTGTCTAGGAGAGGCAGCAGTGGAATTTTTAACTAGTTTGTTCAACAGGGTTTTAGAGAGTGAGAGGATGCCTGAGGAATGGAGAAGGAGTGTGTTAGTGCCGATCTTTAAGAATAAGGGTGACGTGCAGAGTTGCAGCAACTATGGGGTTATAAAGTTGATGAGCCATACAATGAAGCTGTGGGAAGGAGTAGTGGAAGCTAGGTTAAGGAAGGTGGTGGAAATTTGTGAGCAGCAGTATGGCTTCATGCCCAGAAACAGCACAACAGATGCAATTTTTGCTCTGAGAATGTTGATGGAGAAGTATAGGGATGGTCAGAGGGAGTTGCACTGTGTGTTTGTAGACTTAGACAAAGCGTATGACAGGGTGCCAAGAGAAGAGCTGTGGTACTGTATGAGGAAGTCAGGAGTAGCAGAGAAGTATGTTAGAGTGGTGCAGGACATGTATGAGAGGAGCAGGACAGTGGTGTAGGTCAGACAGAGGAGTTTAAAGTGGAGGTGGGACTGCATCAGGGTTCGGCTCTGAGCCCCTTCCTGTTTGCTATAGTGATGGACCAGTTGTCAGAGGAGGTCAGACAGGAGTCTCCTTGGACGATGATGTTTGCAGATGACATTGTGATCTGTAGTGAGAGCAGGGAGCAGGTGGAGGAAAACCTGGAGAGGTGGAGGTTTGCGCTGGAGAGAAGAGGAATGAAAGTCAGTCGTAGTAAGGGAGGGAAGTGGAACAGTAAAGTTACAGGGTGAAGAGGTGAAGAAGGATTTTAAGTACTTGGGGTCAACAGTCCAGAGTAATGGAGAGAGTGGGAAAGAAGTAAAGAAGCGAGTGTAGACAGGTTGGAGTGGGTGGAGAAAGGTGTCAGGAGTTCTGTGTGATAGGAAAATATCAGCAAGAATCAAGGGGAAGGTGTACAGGACAGTGGTGAGACCGGCCATGCTGTATGGTTTAGAGACAGTGTCACTGAAGAAAAGACAGGAGTCAGAGCTAGCGGTAGCCGAGCTGAATATGTTTAGGTTCTCTTTGGGAGTGACAAGATTGGACAGAATTAGGAACGAGTACATCGGAGGGACAGCTCATGTTGGACGTTTGGGGGACAAAGTTAGGGAGGCCAGATTAAGATGGTTTGGTGAATATATTAGTAGGAGAATGTTGGATATGGAGCTGCCAGGCAGGAGGCAAAGAGGAAGGCCAAAGAGGACGTATATGGATGTAATTAATGAGGATATGAAGCTAGTGGGTGCAAATGTTGAGGATGCAGAAGATAGGGATAGGTGGAGAGAGATGATTCGCTGTGGCGACCCCTGAAGGGAAAAGCCGAAAGAAGAAAAAGATCAATCTTGTATTCATTTGGTTTGGTTTGGTCTAAGACAGATATATCAGACCTGTGATCAAGATTTTTTTCAGAAAAATGAAAAAACTATTGTGTCAAAAGACTGATAAAGACCTTCAGTTCTAATCATAAATCTGTCTGTTTTGAATGTATTTGATGGAAAAAAACAAAATAAATACTCAGCTTTCATATATTAATGATTATTGAGAGATCTCTAATGTGAGTTGTGAGTTAGTGTGATGTGGTTCTTCTCCTCCACAGAGTGTCATTGTGTCGTATCACATCCTCCAACTCAGCACCTGCAGTCGCTCCCAGCTGCAGCAGTTCAGTCTCTCTACAATCTGACTGAGGGAGGTTTTTGTACGACTCTATAACACTGTGTGAACCAGTAGCCAGTGATTGAATGGTAACTCTGACAGTAGTAATCTCCTGCATCTTCAGTCTGGACTCCACTGATGGTCAGAGTGAAATCAGATCCAGATCCACTGCCACTGAAACGAGCTGGAAAACCTGACTGTCTCTGATTTGCGAGCTTAATCAAGAATTTAGGAGCTTCTCCAGGTTTCTGCTGATACCAGTGTAAGTAGTTACCACCAGCCACTGCCTGACTGGTTTTACAGTTGATGGTGACTGTTTCTCCTGGAAGAACAGATTTCACTGCAGGAGTCTGAGTTACTGTGGCTTGACCTCTGCATTCTGAAAAATACACAATAACGCAGCATGAAACTGAAATATTCTAATAGAAACAATAAGTGTATTAGTATGAACAGATGATTGTAGAGATAAAATATGAAGCAGTGTCTGACCTTGAGTCCAGAGGATCAGTGTCCAGATGAAGACGGGGATCATGGTAGTCATGGTAGCTGTGGGTGAAGTTGCTGTAGCAGCAGCTCTCAGTCATGAAGTGTTAAAGTCACAGCACTATAAACACTCCCAGATCACTGAAGCATGTGCTGCCAATGCAAAGTGTCCTCTAAGTATGGAAACACCTTTACCACATTTCCCCAATCTTACTGTCATTCTCACACTACTACAGAGTTATTGTGTGGATTTTACTTGTGGAATCAGATGGAGATTATATTCAGCTGCAGTTTGGTTGGATGACTTTATCAGAATTGTGTTCTGTTGTATGATGTGCAGATAAACTACTGCATCTGCTGTACAGCCGTTACAATGAATGACCAAATATCACCATGTTCAGTATGATAGAGATCACATTCACATTAACCTAATTGTGTGTGTGTTCTCCAGCTGGTCCGGTGGTGAAGCCCTCCATGTCTCTGCTCCGTCCTTCTTCTCTGCAGCTCTCTGATGGAACAGCCTCGCTGCTCTGCCTGCTCTCTGCCTATTCTCCACAGGGGGCGCTGCCGAGCTGGACCGTGGACGGTGCCGAGGTGAACGAGGGGGTTCTGACCAGCACAGAAGAACAGAAGGACGGCATCTACAGCCGCAGCAGCACCCTGACCCTCAGTAAAGAGCGCTGGGAAGAGGCCGAGGTGTTCGGCTGTACCGTCTCCCACCACGACACCACTCAGGTCGCCTCATTCAGAAAGAGCCGCTGTGAAATCCACTAGAATTCAAGTGTACACTTTAAACCATGCTTAGTAGTCTGAGGTGATGTCAGTGTGTAGCTCTGCTGAAATAAAGCTTCTATGTAGAAAGCAGGTCTCCTTCTTCATGAGTGAAGTGTCTTTGTCAGCGATTTGGAACAGCACCTTTAACAGCAGGTCGAGTTCAGCACTGTGTGTTGTGCTTGAGTGAGTTTGGCTGAAGAACCATGAACATCTGCTGAAAGTGGTGATCTATTCTGAGTCTCAGAGGAGTTAAACAGATGTGTTTTTAATCTTGATTTAAAAGTGTCTACTGTTGAAGCACATCTGATCTCTTCTGGAAACTGATTCCAGCTATAGGTGGCGTAATAACTAAATGCTGACGCATCTTGTTTCGAGTGAACCCTTGGTATCTCTAACTGACCTGATCCTAATGATCTGAATAGTCTGCTTGGTTTATATTCAATTAGCATATCTGTAATGTATTTCGGTCCTAAGCCATGAAGTGATTTATAAACCAGTAACAATACTTTAAAATCTATTCTAAATGTAACTGGAAACCAGTGTAAGGACCTGAGGACTGGAGTGATGTGCTCAGATTTTTTGGTTCTGGTCAGAATTCTGGCAGCAGCGTTCTGTATGAGCTGCAGCTGTCTAATGGTCTTTTTGGGATCCCAGTAAGGAGTCCATTGCAATAATCCACCCTGCTCGTGATGAAAGCATGAACAGTTTCTCTAAGTCCTGTCTTGAGACAAAACATCTAATTCTGGCTATATTTCTGAGATGGTAGTAAGCTGATTTGCTTATCACTTTCACATGACTACTGAAATTAAGGTCAGACTCTAAAATTACACCAAGATTTCTGACTTTATTTTGTGTCTTTAGACCCCTAGAGTCAAGGTGTGTGTTAACCTGGAGAGTTTCATCTTTACTCCAGAATACAATGACTTCGGTTTTGTCTTTGTTTAACTGGAGGAAGTTTTGACGCATCCAACTGTTAATTTCATCAATGCACTTACATAGAGAGTCAATGGGGCTGTAGTCATTAGGGGACAGGGCTAAGTATATCTGGGTGTCATCTGCATAGCTGTGGTAAGCAATTTGGTTCTTTTTCATTATTTTACCAATCGGGAGCATATACAAATTAAAGAGAAGCGGTGCAAGAATTGAGCCCTGTGGGACTCCACATGTCATGGATGTGCACTTAGATTTATGGTTACCTATGTTTACATAGTAACCTCTGCTTTTTAGGTATGACAAACCATTCGAGGACCATCCCAGAAAGCCCTACACAGTTTTCCAGTCTATGTAAGAGTATGGTGTGATCTACCGTGTAAAAGGCAGCACTAAGATCTAGTAGCACCAGCACTGATATTTTACCTGAATCAGAGTTTAATGAATATCATTTATTATCTTTATGAGCACTGTCTCTGTGCTGTGACGCTGGCGGAAACCAGATTGAAAATTCATTGAGGACTGTAGCGCTGCAGCTGTCTTCTAACCAGATTTCATTTAGAAACATGAAGTCCAGGTTGTTAGTGGTGATAAGATCACTAAGTAAAAATGATTTGTTCTTTAATGAACGGATGTTCAGAAGTGCTAATTTAACAGTAACTGGTTTTGGCCCTGTATCCATCTCAGAATGACGTCTAAAAGGCAGTAGATTAGATAGAGTTGTTGTGCCGCTGGAGAGGGCCTTCGTCTTTCTGTCACATATCAGGACAGATATAGGGAAAGCTAAATGGACATTGGGCTCCCGCTTGTTCTGAAAACATTTCTGATTGTTACTGCTGTCATAGCGGGGACCCAACACATATCAGTTACCAGTGCTGTTTGCAGATGAGGGCTGGTGTGATCCCTGACGTTGAAGCAGAGGTCGGAGTACCCTCTCAGATGGAGGGGGAGGGCAGGCTGGGCCCGGAGGCTTTGGTGGTTGTGGAGCCCGCCGTTTCTTGGTTGGTGTTTGGGGACTCGCAGCAATAGAGTGGGAAAACTTAGTTCCAGCAGATACCAGTTTCTCCATTTTCTCTGAAAAGCACAGAAGTGGTGATGTTGGAGAGAAGGAGAGAGTGTGTGACAACATCAGCTGTGATTCTGGTGTTCCTGGATGTTCGGGAGTGCTATCTTGTTTTTCCTGGTTGTTATCCACAGAAACGTCCTTGGGTGTTGATTCACCATCAGGCTATAGTGAGATCTGTGGGCAGGGCTCAGCCTGAGCTGTTTCTGTGAACAGTAGTTGTTGTGGCTGCGGAGTTTTATCCTTGTCAACTGAATGTCCATCCAGGTGTTGGTGTGAAATCCTGTGGTCATGTAGGCCATTCAGGAGTGGACTGGCACACTCAGCTGATGAACGATGAAGGAAGAAAAAGATATTGTCTTTAAGCAACCTAGCACCTAGTTTGTTTGGGTGGATACCATCTCTGTTAAAAAGTTGCCTTTGACTCCAGAAGATATTAAAATTGTCAATGTAATTCAGTCCTCTCATGGTGCAGGTTTTTTGCAGCCATGAATTTAAACTTAGTAGCCGAGAAAACATATGTTTCATCAGAATGTTGCAAAGTTCCTTGTTAACATCAGAAACCGTTGCCCGAGGAAAACGGTATGTACGGTTAGCCTTGCTTCCAATGTTTCTGATAATAGAGTCACCCACTATCAGCGTGCTTGGCTCGGCTGCTGTCTGAGTGGAGAGCCGCTGCCTGTATGATATTGAGCGCCTGTTAGCTCTGTTAGCTACTGGCTGATGTGATCTGTGTGCATTTACATATGGGAATTCTTCGCCCAAACTCACTAGTGCTTCAAATCTATTCTCATGCCACACAAGGGGTGGTGGAATACCAATATTAGCTACTCGAGTTGGACCCATATCTGGGGTAGATGATGCTAATGCAGCACCTTTGGGTCTCGCACCCTGTTTATGCCATCGGTTTATGTCCTCAATTACTTTAAGTTTCTCTGAGCTCACTATGACCTGTTTAGAAGCATTAGGTTCACAGGACTCACCAGCTTTATGTTGAGAGGGACCACGATGAAGCTCTGCTGTATGTTCTGGCAGGGTCGGCAGCACCACAAGTAACTTTGTTTCGAGAACTGCAATCTTTTGTAGAAGTCTGTGGCAGATTGAGCAGCAGGTGGATTGAGATCCAAAAGAAGGCATTTTCTCTTTTGTTTGAGTGTGGGCAGCTGTGTTGTCCTGATTTAGGATTGTAAACTGCCAGCAATAGCAGACTGGTAGACCGCTATGACAAATTCCCCAAGTTGAATATTCCAAATGTCAATATAGATCCAGGAATTTGTAGTTTTTGTGTGAGTGCCCAATTCTTTAGTTAGAGCACTGTGTTGAACTGCTGGTAGTTAAATCAAAAGACAAAAGCGAAAAAGCAAAAGCGCAAAGCAAAGAGTGCAAGTAAAAGTGTCCGAACAGTAGTGAAGCAAGAAGTAGAGTGATATAATAGAGTGACAACTCCATGCTACATGTCTCCTGATTCAATAAAGCAGCAGACTGGAAGGAGACCTGAAGCAGAAGACAGCACTGGAAGTAGAAATGTACTCTCTGTCACAGGGATATTTACATTTACAGGATTTGGCAGATGTCCTTCTCCAGAGTGACTTCCAGAAGTAGAAGTGCTTTGTAATCTCCAACAAAACACATCCTCATGGTCTAATAAAATATTATGAAGCTAAATCAGTGTTCATGGTGAGTTAGCATTAGTTAGTACAGCAGTACAACAACACTAGCTGAGGCGATTTAGAGAAATAAAGTTCTCATTTTAGTGTTTGGTGTTTGAATGGAGTTGGGTTTTTTTTTAAGATAGACAGTGACTCAGGTTTTCAGTAAGAGAGAGAAAGTTAAATCCTCCACACAGGGGCCAGGAAAGAGAAGAGACTTAATGCAATATTAGGAGATAGTGAGGTGAGATGGTGTAACTCAAGAATTCTCCATAGAGAGCAGAACATATTGACAAGGAGAATCATCTCCACAGGATGTTCATCAGAATCAGAGACTTTCTTGGGGGCAGGATTAGGGACAGAGACTGAAGGAAATTACAAATTATCCACTGAAGATATTGAGTAGGACCACAATAAATTTATATAACTACAAATGTTAGAATAGATGTGATGGACTGTGTTCACTGTGGTGTGAAAATTATTGAAAGATCTCTAATGTGAGTTGTGATTCAGTGTGATGTGGTTCTTCTCCTCCACAGGAAAAAAACATTTTGGTCCAAGATACATAAATATGTTAATCAGAGAGAATTTTAAACTTGAGAGATTTGTTTAATATCTTGGAAATTCTCAGGAGAATCTCATCACTAATCTGTCATTCATCATTTATTATTTCTCCTCCAGTCAAAACTTTTACTCATACAACTGTGTTCTGTAAATATGACAATTACTGCACTGTGTGTGTGTGTGTGTGTGTGTGTGTGTGTGTGTGTGTGTGTGTGTGTGTGTAAGTGTGAGTGTGTGTGTGTGTGTGAGTGAGTGTCAGTGTGTGTGTGTGTGTGTGTGTGTGTGTGTGTGTGTGTGTGTGTGTGTGTGTGAGTGTGTGTGTGTGTGCGTGTGTGTGTGTGTGTGTGTGTGTGTGTGTACACTGTACTGTGACAGAGGTTTTTGTACGACGCCTTCATAGTAATGTATCACTGTGGTGGACTTTTGGTGGAGGAACTAAACTCTTTATAAAAAGTAAGTGCCTTCTTTGTCTAAAAGCTCAAAGATTCTTCACTTTATTTACACATTTCATTGAAATTTATAGATTTTCTACAAATTAATGATGTGACAAATATAAAGTATTCGGTCTTTTCTATATTAGAGAAAAATGTGGTGTAAAGAGGAGAGAGATGTTTCTATAAAGACTTAATTTATGTTTTGCGTTACTCTAATTCATCATAACAATGGAAATTTGTGTAACAGTGAAGCATGAACAATAACAGTTTATTGTTGATTTCCGTTAATTATTACCCATTAATAATTATTAGAATAATCTAAAAATTGAACATAGATGACTTTAGTGTAGTGTGATGATTATTTAAGCACGGTGTGTTTCTTTAGAAGATGGAGATTATGTTCAGCTGCAGTTTGGTTGGATGACTTTATCAGAATTGTGTCCCATTGTATGATGTGCAGATAAACTACTGCATCTGCTGTACAGCTGTTACACTGAATGACCAAATATCACCATGTTCAGTATGATAGAGTTCACATTCTCAATATAAATCTCAATATTTAAGACTACAGTTTACTTTCATTCACATTATTTTTCATTCTACAGTATACGTCTTTTATATTTTATTCTTATATTTTTATTGTTTACAGTTATTTAACTCTTTCATAGATATATTTTCATCTGTGTTGAATTTATTTTAAATAATTGCACTGTCCATGGAGCGGACCTAACTCACATTTCACTGCTGGTTATATTTGCTCTATATAATTGTGTATGTGACAAATAAAAATCTTGAATCTTGAACATTCACATTAATCTAATTGTGTGTGTGTGTGTGTGTGTGTGTGTGTGTGTGTGTGTGTGTGTGTGTGTGTGTGTGTGTGTGTGTGTGTGTGTGTGTTTGTGTGTGTGTGTGTGTGTGTGTTCTCCAGCTGGTCCGGTGGTGAAGCCCTCCGTGTCTCTGCTCCCTCCTTCTTCTCTGCAGCTCTCTGATGGAACGGCCTCGCTGCTCTGCCTGCTCTCTGCCTATTCTCCACAGGGGGCGCTGCCGAGCTGGACCGTGGACGGTGCCGAGGTGAACGAGGGGGTTCTGAGCAGCACAGAAGAACAGAAGGACGGCATCTACAGCCGCAGCAGCACCCTGACCCTCAGTAAAGAACGCTGGGAAGAGGCCGAGGTGTTCGGCTGTACCGTCTCCCACCACGACACCACTCAGGTCGCCTCGTTCAGAAAGAGCCGCTGTGAAGTCCACTAGAATTCAAGTGTACACTTTAAACCATGCTTAGTAGTCTGAGGTGATATCAGTGTGTAGCTCTGCTGAAATAAAGCTTCTATGTAGAAAGCAGGTCTCCTTCTTCATGAGTGAAGTGTCTTTGTCAGCGATTTGGAACAGCACCTTTAACAGCAGGTCGAGTTCAGCACTGTGTGTTGTGCTTGAGTGAGTTTGGCTGAAGAACCATGAACATCTGCTGAAAGTGGTGATCTATTCTGAGTCTCAGAGCTGTTCATGCAAATCTGTGTGTGTGTGTGTGTGTGTGTGTGTGTGTGTGTGTGTGTGTGTGTGTGTGTGTGTGTGTGTGTATACTACATTTCTTATTTCTCTGATTTGTCAGAATTTACTTTAAACTATTAAAACAGTTACAAATACTGAAAACATGACAGAATAAACAGATTTTAATGTTTGTAAAGGAAAATAACAACCTTGATCAGAATGACACATCTAGCTATTAAATAGGACAGGATTATTTCTAATAATTTTTCTTCTAATGGGGTCAAGACACTGATAGACACAGAGAAGTAGACAGATCCATCCTCAAACTAAAAACACATGTAGGATCGGGGCAAAAGAATAATGTACACAATTATAAACCACAAACTAGAACTGAAAATAAGAACTATTGGGATGAAATAAAAAAAGGAAAAAAGAATCACATGATATCTGTAATAGAGGCCAATTCAAGACCAGAATCTTGACCATTTTCACACACACAGAGTCAGATCCGGTTTCTACAGGGTTTGATCTCTCTGACATGATACACATGATCTACGTCCTAAATTTGAATGTCCTGTAATGAAACTTCCACCTAAATGTATGAGCAGAGCAGGTGATGTTCTACACACTTCTTACTCTCTTCTTAACACTTGCTGTGGATTGAGAACACAGGTCTGTCTGTCAGCCAGCATTGTAGTCTGTTATTTACAGAAATGAATAAGGTTTTTAAACCCAGTGCATAAAGACACAACTGTGAAACCTCCAGAAAACAATGAAAATTACAGCTGACACTCAAATCTCCTGATGACCTTTACTGAAGTTCTCACACTGCTCTCTTTATAACAGCAGGAGAAGAAAGAGCTCATATTTAATCTTTATTTAATAGATAGTGTTGCTAGGAATAAATTTCCAGTGTGACACAAGACCCCATCACTCAATAAATTCTTGATTGCTTAATGTATGTACTCCAATATAATAATAATAAACACCATCATTCATTATAGATTTTTTCCACACTCCTGTCATGTCACATCAGACTGCTAGAGCCTTTAGACAGTTTAATCACCAAAGGTTTAGTTTTGCTGTAATTACTAAAATAAAGTGTCAAGTTTTAGATTCTTAGTTTAAGCATATTGCACCTTTCAAGGTTATAACATGCTGTTTGTTCCCTCATTTAGCTTTAATAAATACTACTGAATATTTACCTAAAATGTGGTGAGGAAATCATTTGCCCAACTCCCACATCTGTTTTCTTGAATTAAAGAATAACCCCAAAGGTGTTAAAGTTAAGGGGAAAATCGAGGCATATTTTATAATTAGTTACAGACCTGCAAAATAGGAGGCAAACAAATGGCAGCTTGATAAGTCTTAGTAATAAAATATGAGTCAAAATAGTTTGTCTTATTATTTTAAAACTTTCTTTAGTTTTATATACAGTATAGACAGTGTTGTGTCACGATTAGTCACAGGCGAATGCGGATCCAAATGCAGTTAAATCCTTTTAATAGACAAAAACAGGAAACAAACAAGCAGGCAATAACTGAGCAGGACAGGGCACAGGACAGGGCACAGGACAGGGCACAGGACAGGGCACAGGACAGGGCACAGGACAGGGCACAGGACAGGGCACAGGAACAGACAGCATAGCACATACTAACAACGACTCACAACAGGGAAATGAACAAACAGAGTAGATATAGGGAATAAGAACCAATCACAAGACGGAGGCAATCACAGACACAGTTAATGTCCATGGTAACAAACAGGTGGGCGGGGTCAACAATTAACAGCAGGGAATGACAGCAGACAGAAAGAAGGGAAACACAGACAGACTCGTTACAGTTGTATAAAGTATTAGAAAGCAATACTTGAGTAAAAGTACAAGTATCGTACTAGAAAAAGACTTTGGTAGAAGTGAAAGTCACCTTTTAGAATATTACTCAAGTAAAAGTCTTAAAGTATCTGATATTTACTGTACTTAAGTATCAAAAGTCATTTTCTGATATTTAATGTACTTAACTATTTGAAGTAAAAGTAAAAAGTAAAATTTCAGTGATTTTCGGTAAGGAATAAGAGGCACTTCATCCTGTAGGAAGAATCTTTCATTCCGATGTACATAAACATTTCTTGCAAATACGGCCACTGGTGTATAACGTTATCCTCTTCACTCTTTTCACCGAGTTCACTACTATCGTCGGGGTGGTCGTCGGGGTGGTCGTCCGAATGCGGCTCTTTGCCCAGTTTCATGCGACTCTTACGTTCATACCGAAGTTTGTATTTGTGTCTTTTTAATATGCGTGTTCGCTTCGCTTGAGTTCAATATGGTATTTTCGTCAAACGTGCATGTGAGTGGGATGAAAATACCTCAAAGTTTCCCAGTAGGAGCAAGAACATGTTAGTAAACAGTTTGTGTCAAGTTCGCTTTAAAAATGGCAGGGGAAAATAAAAGTTGATGATCATGTGTACTCATGTGTATGATGTGGCTCTTTGTGGTAACACAGTAAAAATTGTCCACCCCTGGTCTACGATAACGGGAGGTCCTCCAGTAGGTGCCATGGCGGTTTCAGTTGTGCTTCCGCCTCCTTTTGGCAACATTACGCTGAAATAGAGCGTGCAGAGCTGCGTAATGCAATCTGAGAGCAGTGATTCACCAAACCTCCCTTATTGCAGTCGCACACATTTTGTAATAACGAGTAACGAAGATGCTTAGTGGAAATATAACAGAGTAAAAGTATACATTTATCTATGAAATGTAGTGGAGTAAAAGTGAAAGTTGACACAAATTTAAATAGCAAAGTAAAGTACAGATACGTGAAATTTCTACTTAAGTACAGTAACGAAGTATTTGTACTCCATTACATTACAACACTGCATACTGTATAGCCCATAACTGTACCTAGATAAAACTGTACCTGTAGCCATTAGACTGCACTAGAATTACAACAGATCAAGTTTCCAGAAAGAGAAGAGGATCGTGTATAACGCTGGGTCATCAACTGGAGGAATCCAGATTAAAGTAGAGCGTCAACTCCATGCCATTTTAAAGTTTAAAATAGATAATGATTAGGCAGGGCAGAGATGGATGATTGATGGATGAGTGTGATCTTTACAGGTATATTTACCTTTTGTTCTATGTTTATGTTCTGTAAAGCTGCTTTGAGACAATGTCCATTGTAAAAAGTGCTATACTTGAACTTGAATTGAATTGAATTGAAGAACAGGTCCAGAACATGTAAACTAGCATGAAGGAGGACAGAAGGCTTTATCTGAAAGGAGGCTTCAGTCTAAAAGGAGGATGACTGATGGATTAGATTATTTTTCAAAAGAAACAGCACTAAAAGAATGAAACTGTTTAAGATGAGACAGTACAAGAGGTGTGTGAGAGTGTGAGACACACAGTGTCCCTGAATCCTCTGAACCAGGTCTCAGTATGAACAAGGAAGTGGAGAGAATAAACACCAGGTTCATTCAGAAACATTTAGAAAGAGTCAGTTTGGACAGGAGGAGTTACACCAGTGACTGAGTCAGAATCCAGAGCAGGACCAGACTGTGACCTGAAACAGACACAAGACAGAGACTGAGGCTGAGACCAGATTAATAACAGGGTCAGAATTAGAGACTGTACTGGAAATAGGATTAGTAAAAGACACTGAAAAATGATCCATCAAACAGTTTGAGTTATTATAAATAAAACAACAATCTTAAAAACTGTAAACTGTTTATCTTACAATAGTGAACATACTGGACTGTGTTCAGTGTGGTGTGATGATTATTTAGTGATCTCTAATGTGAGTTATTGTGGTGTGATTCTTCTCCTCCACAGTGTGTCATTGTGTGTCATTGTGTATCATTGTGTGTCATTGTGTGTCATTGTGTGTCATTGTGTGTCAGACCTGGAATCAAGATTTTTTTCCTAAAGCCACATAATGTATACAGAAAAGATGATGTAAATAAAGTTTTTCAAATTATTTTGAATCATAAATAATAAACTATAGATTTCCCCCCTCACTCTTCACTATAATGGGTTCTTTTGTGTTGCTTATTGAGATTTTTTTTTTAATGTATTTGATGGAAATAAAACAAAATAAATGCTCAGCATTCATATATTCATGATTATTGAGAGATCTCTAAAGTGAGTTGTGAGTTAGTGTGATGTGGTTCTTCTCCTCCACAGAGTGTCATTGTGTCGTATCACATCCTCCAACTCAGCACCTGCAGTCGCTCCCAGCTGCAGCAGTTCAGTCTCTCTACAATCTGACTGAGGGAGGTTTTTGTACGACTCTATAACACTGTGTGAACAGGTTGGTGCTACTGATGTAATGGTAACTCTGACAGTAGTAATCTCCTGCATCTTCAGTCTGGACTCCACTGATGGTCAGAGTGAAATCCGATCCAGATCCACTGCCACTGAAACGAGTTGGAAAATCTGACTGTCTCTGATTTGCGAGCTTAATCAGGAGTTTAGGAGCTTCTCCAGGTTTCTGCTGATACCAGTGTAAGTAGTTACCACCAGCCACTGCCTGACTGGTTTTACAGTTGATGGTGACTGTTTCTCCTGGAAGAACAGATTTCACTGCAGGAGTCTGAGTTACTGTGGCTTGACCTCTGCATTCTGAAAAATACACAATAACGCAGCATGAAACTGAAATATTCTAATAGACACAATAAGTGTATTAGTATGAACAGATGATTGTAGAGATAAAATATGAAGCAGTGTCTGACCTTGAGTCCAGAGGATCAGTGTCCAGATGAAGACGGGGATCAAAGTCATGGTAGCTGTGGGTGAAGTTGCTGTAGCAGCAGCTCTCAGTCATGAAGTGTTAAAGTCACAGCACTATAAACACTCCCAGATCACTGAAGCATGTGCTGCCAATGCAAAGTGTCCTCTAAGTATGGAAACACCTTTACCACATTCCCCCAATCTTACTGCCATTCTAACACTACTACAGAGTTATTGTGTGGATTTTACTTTTAGGTTTAAATGCATAAATATGTGAATCAGAGAGAATTTTAAACTTGATAGATTTGTTTAATATCCTGGAAATTTGTGGGTGAATTTCATCATTAATACACTAATATTGGACAGTATGGGGTGTAATTATTATTGCAGTTTTTTGTATTTAACAACTAAATCAATAAATTATACTATATACAAAAAATAAAGTATACTGAAGCAAAATGCATTTCTGATTATTTTTTGTGGGATATTTTTAGTACAGTCAATAAAGGTGTTAATCTTATTCTATCAGGAATGACTGATTTAGGTGAAAAATCATTCAAACTTAAAAAAAAAACAGAAGTACATTATTTCAGTACATTATGTGTGTGTGTGTGTGTGTGTGTGTGTGTGTGTGTGTGTGTGTGTGTGTGTGTGTGTGTGTGTGTGTGTGTGTGTGTGTGTGTGTGTGTGTGTTCACTGTAGTGTGACAGAGGTTTTTGTACGACGCCTTCATAGGAATGTATCACTGTGGTGGACTTTTGGTGGAGGAACTAAACTGTCTGTGGGCCGTAAGTAACCTGTTTACTAATGACTGAAATGGAGTGTGTTCAGATTAATGACTGAAATGGAGTGTGTTCAGATTAATGACTGAAATGGAGTGTGTTCAGATTAATGACTGAAATGGAGTGTGTTCAGATTAATGACTGAAATGGAGTGTGTTCAGATTAATGACTGAAATGGAGTGTGTTCAGATTAATGACTGAAATGGAGTGTGTTCAGATTAATGACTGAAATGGAGTGTGTTCAGGTTAATGTTAAAATGTGTAAAATATATAGTTGATCAACATTTTCTTCAAATGCGCTTTTAGTGAATGTGATGTTTGTATAAAATCAGTGTGTTTCTCAAATTTCTCTTATTTTAGAAGTATCATAAAATGTGTCTGACTTTAGTGATAATATCTCGTTCTAACCGAAATAATATTTATATAACTGTTTGTGCAAATGACTGTAACAGAGTTTCACTGAATTATTCTAGTTACATTTAATATCTCAGAGACTGTGACTCTATAAACAGATGTCCTGAAGACTAGAATCAATTTATTTAAATAATAAATATGTTGTCATGTAAATACTGATTATTCATGTTATAATGTTATTAATTTTTTTATGTAATATACAGTAGATCTAAATTTTAACTCTTCACAACAATATAAATCATTATAGCTGTAAGATGTAAAAGTATTTGAATTGAATGTGAAACGTTTGTGATGCTCCACTGATCTCAGTTCTGCTCTGTAAGATATAAAGGGAAGTGAAACACACACAGTGAGCTGAAACAAAGCCTGAGTGACTGACAGCTGTCCATTCCTGTCTCACCTCTGTGTGTGTGTGTGTGTGTGTGTGTGTGTGTGTGTGTGTGTGTGTGTGTGTGTGTGTGTGTGTGTGTGTGTAGGTGACACCCAGCCCAGTGTGACAGTGCTGCCCCCCTCCAGTGTGGAGCTGCAGCAGGAGAAGGTCACACTCGTGTGTGTGGCCTACAAGGGCTTCCCCTCGGACTGGAAGTTGAGCTGGAAGGTTGACGGCAGCAACTGGAGCTCGGGGGAGAGCCGCAGCGCCGCCGTTCTGAACGCGGACGGCCTCTACAGCTGGAGCAGCACGCTGAGCCTCCACCCGGATCAGTGGAGGAACAAGGTGGTGACCTGTGAGGCCTCCAAAGACAACCAACCTACTGTAGTGAGCACAGTGAACAAAGAGCAGTGCTCAGAGCTGTGAGCTCACACACACTTTACTCAGCTCACCTTCTACTGCTTCACTGTGTGCTACATGTGGCCTTTACTGCTCAAATCATCCACTCTCATCATTTCATTTGTCTTATTAACATGTGAGCTCACACACTCCTCACTTTAACTCAGCTCTTCTTCTTAATTATCACCTAAATATGTGTTAAGTGTGTGGATCGCTGCAATGTCCTGCTTTGAATTATTAATAAAAGCTTTTGAATCAGTAAACACGGCTGTTTTACATTGTTGATTATACACATCATACACAAATCACCAAGGAATCTGTCTCAGTATCTGCTGTAGAACCTGATTATTCATGAGAAAGACACCTGATAATAATAATAATAATAATAATAATAATAATAATAATAATAATAATAATAATAATAATAATAATAATAATAATAATTAACAATAATAACATTGAGAAAAATCAGTAGAAAGTCGCAATTATTAGTAACAAAAATCAGAACAACAGGAATCCTGAACATTATTAAGAGTGTGTTGTGGAGATGCTGTGGGTTATCAGGAAGTGGTGTGATGGGAATTTTGATGGAAGATTGAAAACTCAGGAAAATATGAAAACTTTTAAGAAAATTTTAAGCCCACACACAAAGCATAATATGATTCATAGCCGTCATACTATTTGAAAAAAATTGTAGTAAACTGACCTGGGTGGGGGGCATGGTGGCTTAGTGGGTAGCATGTTCGCCTCACACCTCCAGGGTCGGGGTTCAATTCCCGCCTCCACCTTGTGTGTGCGGAGTTTGCATGTTCTCCCCGTGCCTCAGGGGTTTCCTCCGGGTACTCCGGTTTCCTCCCCCAGTCCAAAGACATGCATAGTAGGTTGATTGACATCTCTGGGAAAAATTGTCCGTAGTGTGTGAATCCTTGAGTGAATGAGTGTGTGTGTGTGTGTGCCCTGCGATGGGTTGGCACTCCGTCCAGGGTGTATCCTGCCTTGATGCCCGATGACGCCTGAGATAGGACAGGCTCCCCGTGACCCGAGGTAGTTCGGATAAAGCGGTAGAAAATGAGTGAGTGAGTGACCTAGGTGGCGCTATACCAGTTTTCCCCTTACCTTTAGATGCTTCCCTTTCTTCACTGGGGTAATATTTTCCAAAACAAATATTTCACAAAAATCCCCAAAGGTCCAAGGAACTGGAATCTGTAAGCCTTTTAATCCAAAACGCTTTGGTCGCCTCGCAAATATTCCGTTTGTGATCCGAAAACTGGAAACAGTAGTGCGCCACCATCTTGTTTTTCGGCTCTAACTTCATTGGGGTGAAGTTAGACATTGGGGCTTTCAAAAATTACACTGATGCGTCATATTTGTAGCCCATGGCCTAACGAATCAAACAAGCCCTCACTTGAGCCAATCGGCGCTTGTATTGCAGAGATAGACGGCTGAGAAGCCAATGATGTCATGACATCATTTTTGGGAACCCTCCTTTAACTGAAAATTGCTCCTTCCAATAGCAATGAAATGGTCTGGGACCTCTACAGCTCTTTAGCCAATAAGGAGACGTTTCCAACGGTATGCAACATGCCACGTCTCCGAGGCCTCAAGCTGCGCAAAAAAGTTGCGCAATGGATTTATTGCGCAATCCTCGACTTTTTCTCACTCACACAGCACAGGGTGTCAGGTTACAGGCCTTTTTTCACAGCAGACTTGTAGACAGAGAGGCTCTGTGTGTTTTAGGCCTTTTAAACTGAGCATGCAGTCTTTTAATTCAAAGTTATACAGTAAACAAGTACACAAGAAACACATGACCGAACGGACATGTCCGTAGAAAAATATTTTTATTGAAGCCATTTTTGGGTCTTTTGACTTGTGGTTATGACCCTCAGTTGTTATTTGGTTCCTAACATGTTCCAGAGAAATAAGATTAATCAGTTTATCAGGTAAACAACTCGGGCGGAAATCAAAACCTTCCATTCTAGCCTCTGTAACTTTGGCCTAGAAGGCCTAGAATCAATCAAATGTTCTTTTTTATTCACATGTTGCTAATGTGACACGCTCATGTCAGTTCCCTTTCGAGGGAACTCGACGCTGCGTCAGTGCTGACGCAGCGTCTCATTCCCCTCTCAGGGAACCGGGTTACATACGTAACCTGGTGTAGTTTCTGCTCCACAACATCAGAAGGATTTCTTTTTTGTACACACAGGTTGCTCAGGTACTTATTCAGTCCCTTGTAATTTCAAGACTGGACTACTGCAGCTCACTGCTGCCAGGTCTACCTATGAATGCAATTCGTCCTCTGCAAATGATCCAAAATGCTGCTGCTTGACTTGTTTTTAACCTGCATAAGTTTTCACATCCCACCCGACTGCTGCACTTCCTCCACTAGCTTCCAGTAGATACACGCATAAGATTCAAAATACTGATGCTTGCCAACAAAGCCAAAAATGGACCAACTCCCTCTTACCTCAAAGCTCTACACTAATATATTTGTTGTTTAACATAAGTCACGTGATCCAGGCCTCCCACTACTAAAAAAAAGCTAGTGTGGATAAATCAATATGATTAAAACATAAAAATACTTAAAGGTGCTGAATCCCTTCCTAAGAGTCATATCCTAGTGAGATCAGTATTTAAAAGACATAATTAAGAAGAAAGGCAACACCTCCACAGTGATAAAGCAAAGAAAAAAAGCATGGCAAAGTATTGCAGACCGCCTGAATGTGTAAGTAGTGCACAATTACACACGCACTGCTCCGCTGAAACATCACAATTACAATCCAAATAGTTAATTCACATCTCCAAAAACGCAGCTGTACTCTGATTATGAAACAGTCGAATTTTTAATTGAAATCCACTGCAAATATGAGTGAAATTTGTAAACTCTATCACACTGTATAAGGCTTTGATAAATGATCGAAGTCTTACATTATTACTACGCTCACTAGTACGGTACGTCTTATGTTTTTCTGTGTGTTCTCCTGCTTTAATTAATGTAAAGCTGCTTTGAAAAAATGAAACAATTGTGAAAAGTGCTATATAAATAAAATAAAATTGAATCGAATAAATAGATGAGCTAATAATAATAAGCACTTTAATTACCGGATAAGCGGTAGAAGATGGATAGATGGATGGATGGATGGACTTTAATTTATATAGCGCCTTTTTAAAGGACCCAAGGTTGCTTGCTCACTGACTCCATTGAAAGTTCTTGTGTGATAAAGAAAGTGCCTCTTTTCGTGTGTGTGTGGTGTGTGTGTGTGTGTGTTTGTGTGTGGTGTGTTTGTGAGATGTAGATTAAACATGACCGGGCCAAAACGGTCCACTTTTTACATCATGGCTGTGTCAAGAATATCACTGTGTTTATGAGGTAGTAATGATGAGATTTTGTGTTGGCAGGTGATTTCTCTGGTGTGTTGCTGAGAGACAGGGGGTCTGGCTGCCAGCCTTTTCTCCTGACACCTTTCACAGAGCCCCAGGAAGCACAGCAGGCCTACAACCATGCCCATGCCAGGACCAGGGCCAGAGTTGAAATGACCTTTGTCCTCCTGAAGGCACGCTTTCACTGCCTTCACAAATTAAGGGTCAGCCCTGTGAGGGTCAGCATGTGACATTACTGTGGCTTGTGCTGTCCTCCACAATGTGGCCTGCCTGAGGAAGGAAAGGGCCCTCAGAGTGCCACCAGCCATGAACCGGGACAATCCGGCAACCTTTCCTGATGCCGACAGTGGTCGCTGCTAAGGGACCAATAAGTGCTGAATTATTTTAGTTAGTATGTGTGCTTCAATTTTGGTTAAAAATGTCCTGCTGTGGCAGAGGAATTTTTGGTGTTTTTGTGTTCAATATATCTTTTTTTTTTAATCGATTTGGCCTCTTATGATGTTTGTGCTGTATAATGTATGTGATACAAGCTTGCAGGGAGGCTACTGCATCCATTTATGTGTTTGTTCAGTTGATGTGTATGATTTCAGTATTATTGTTACATTTATTTCAGTGTGCAGACATGCGGGGTATGTTACATACAGACCTTTGAATGTGTATTTATCCTTTTGTTGTATAATATGCTTTGATTCTGTGCTTTCCATCTTGTAGAGTCATTGTGTGACTTCAGTTTCGAATGGAGCTGATGGTTTACCTGCTTTGTTTTTCCTTATTCAATAAAGGAACATAATGTTACACTTTGTGTTTTTATATTTATATTGAATGTGTATTTTATATGACAGAGTATTAGGGCCACACAGAGGAAGAAGGAAAAAGTCATACATTTATGAGACTGGTTCTTTCTGCAGAAAAGATGCATATTCTATTTACAGTCTTGATACTTATGACAATGCTGATGTGCCAAAAGATTAAGTATGTCCTTGTTTGTGAAACCATACTGAAGAACAATTCCACAAAATGCCCCACAGCCGTCATTTTAACAACTGTCCTCCTCTAAAACAACGGGTTACAATATTATGACTTCATTCTCGAAGTCTGGGAATTTTCTTTTTTCTTTTTTTTTTTTTTTTGCTCTATGGGAATAACTTCTGGTTTCCTGTTTGTGGTGAATGCTGACTGACATAAAGGATGAGATTAAATAGGTCCTGGAACTTCTCCAATAGATTCTGTGGAACTGCTCCACAGAATAAATCTCCATGGTAATTTATACTATAACATCCTACTACCCCTTAATCCATCTTTAGTAGAACCGGATCATGGATAACTTGAGCCAGGATCACCAAGATATCCCGGCTTAATCCTCCCCGCCTCTGCACACCTGTTCCTCAAAGCACCATCGATCTTAATTGCAACAACATATAAAACACTAAAAGTGCACTCTGGCTCGAGGTTTAAACTTTAAACAAAAACATTCTTTTATATCTACTGGGTGAACCTATGTTAATATTTTTTCATTTAATTAATAGAAAAAGCCTAAAATGCATTTATTGTGTGTGTATTATTTCTCCATGGTAAGACAATACATTAGAAAATATAATTACACGTTAACTGGTAACTTATGGTACATATTTTGAGTTATTTGATTATTATGATTTCTGGGAAGCTTCTAAATAAATGTTTTAAAGGTGAACGTCATACTTAACCCTAGACATCAGAATGTCTCTTTCACTATAGTGTTAACTGGAAAATGAAGGGGCTTTATATCAAATAGTTACTGATGGCTTGTGGAAAGAAACTGTTACACAGTCTGGTTGTGAAGGCCCGAATGCTTTGGTACCTTGTTCTAGACGACATCTCTTTAGTTTTATCAACAGTCAGAGACAGGTTGTTGGCTTGACACCAGGCAGTTGGCTGTTGCAACTCCTCTCTGTATGCTGACTCGTCGTTCAGGGGCTAGGGATGGTCTTCCTTGCTGCTACGTTGTTCTGCACCTCAAACTGAGTGTAGAAGTCATTCATCATATCTGGTAGGGAGGCTTCACTATCATAGACAGGGAAAGCGGTCTTGTAGTTCGTGATTGCCTGTATGCCCTGCCACATGCGCTGGGCGTCTCCACTGTCCTGGAAGTGGTGGTGGATTATCTGGGTATGTGCACGCTTTGCTTCTCTGATGGCTCGAGACAGTTTGGCCCTTGCTGTCCTAAGGGCCACCCTGTGCCCTTTTCTGAAGGCTAGGTCTCTAGGCTTCAGCAGTGCTTGCACTTTAGCAGTCATGCACAGCTTCTGGTTGGAGCGTGTGGTGATGGTCTTGGAGACAGTCATGTAATCAATGCACTTGCCGATGTAGCTGGTCACTGATGCAGTGTACTCCTCCCAGTTGACGGAGTCACCGAAGGTTGCAGACTCCCCAAAGATGTTCCATTCAGTGCACTTAAAGCATTCCTGAAGAGCAGGGGTAGCTCCTGCTTGCCAGGTTTTCACCTGCTTCAGAACCAGTTTAGAGCATCTGACGAGTGGTCTGTATGCTGGAATTAGCATAACATAGATGTGGTCTGAGTAGCCGAGGTGTGGGCGGGGCTAAGCATGATACGAGCCGGGAATGTTTGTGTAAACAAAATCATGCATGTTTTCCCCTCTTGTTGCAAAATCCACATACGGATGGAATTTAGGGAGCACTGGTTTGAGATTTGCATGATTAAAATATCAGGTGATGATAAACCATCTGTTGGAACATTCTGCAGTTCACTAATAATACTTCCGTGTGCTACTGCAGCACTATATTCTACAAAATTACTGATTTAGGTGAAAAATCATTAAAAATTTTGAAAGAAAAAATGGATTCAGTATTGACTTCTACTTGTTAGTAATTAAAAATCGTGCAATATCACTGAGAATAATTGGTCAGATTTTACATCATGAATATGTGACGATTCTCAGTCATCCAAATTAGGTTGTCTGGAGGTTCACTCATGCTATCTTGTTAGCTCAAAACGTTTCACTATTTATCCAAGCAGTTCCATCAGTCTGAGGAACAATAGTATAGAATCAGAAAACAGAGTTTATCTTAAAGTAATGGGTGTTATGGACTGTGTTCAGTGTGTTGTGATGATTGAGAGATGTCTAATGTGAGTTGTGAGTTAGTGTGATGTGGTTCTTCTCCTCCACAGAGTGTCATTGTGTCGTATCACATCCTCCAACTCAGCACCTGCAGTCGCTCCCAGCTGCAGCAGTTCAGTCTCTCTACAATCTGACTGAAGGAGGTTTTTGTACGACTCTATAACACTGTGTGAACCAGTAGCCAGTGATGCTGTGCCAACTCTGACAGTAGTAATCTCCTGCATCTTCAGTCTGGACTCCACTGATGGTCAGAGTGAAATCAGATCCAGATCCACTGCCACTGAAACGAGCTGGAAAATCTGACTGTCTCTGATTTACATATTTAATCAGGAGTTTAGGAGCTTCTCCAGGTTTCTGCTGATACCAGAATAAGTAGTTACCACCATGCACTGCCTGACTGGTTTTACAGTTGATGGTGACTGTTTCTCCTGGAAGAACAGATTTCACTGCAGGAGTCTGAGTTACTGTGACTTGACCTCTGCATTCTGAAAAATACACAATAACGCAGCATGAAACTGAAATATTCTAATAGACACAATAAGTGTATTAGTATGAACAGATGATTGTAGAGATAAAATATGAAGCAGTGTCTGACCTTGAGTCCAGAGGATCAGTGTCCAGATGAAGACGGGGATCAAAGTCATGGTAGCTGTGGGTGAAGTTGCTGTAGCAGCAGCTCTCAGTCATGAAGTGTTAAAGTCACAGCACTATAAACACTCCCAGAGCACTGAAGCATGAAAAATGAATGCAAAAATAAAAAATAACGTTTTCACTACAGACAACACACGACAGAACTGAAACCAGTAGGATGACAAAAAAGTTCTCAGAATTTGTACTTAAGGTGCTTTCCTTGTTCAATGAAGCATTAAAATATAGATTCAATATGATTCACTGCAAGATTACAGTGAAGTAATTTTCAATGTGAACAATTACTGACTGTCAAAAGTGACGTTTTAATTTTTTTTTAAATGTCAAAGAAAGTGTTTTATGATTTTATGATTTTTTTAATTGTTGCTGTTGAACAAAGGTTTAATATTGTAAACATAACATGCTACAGATAAATTATCTTACAAATGAAATGTTATACCTTCCCAAATTGACAGAAAAAACAAGACCCAGAGAGAAAATGATCGATTGATACATAACAAGCTCGCTAGCAGCACTCGTGGAGTCAGATTAATCAGGAAGTAAAGCTCCAAAGATGGCTAAAATGCCTCCTTTTGGGAGCTGCATCTCTCTTGGGTGCTGGAGTTCACCTCAGTGTGAGGCTGGTGTTGTCTGAAAGCCAATGAGAAACTATTTTTAACCTGCCTGTAAAAGCATATACTGTGTTGGTATTGGTATCTGTGATCTGAAGCTATCTGTCACTATCTGTGATTGCTGGTAATATTTCATGCTATAGATATAGACTGTATTTGAACTGTCATTGTTTTGCTCTCTTTGCTGCTATTGTTTTATCTTAGTGCAGCTTTTGATACCATTGACCATGCTGTTCTATTTGATAGGATAGAACATGTTGTCGGTGTTAAAGGGACAGCCGTCTCCTGGCTCAGGTCTTATTTGACGGATCGCTATCAGTTAGTAGATCTAAATGGTCACTAGTCTAAACAAACTAAGGTAACATTTGGTGTTTCGCAAGGTTCTGTTTTATACAGTATATATTTATAATCCCACACACCCCTCACACACACTCTTCTCCCTCCTTAGTCCTTAGCTCTGTGTTGTTCTATGTAGTTTAAATGTCCAGCTAATCTGTCAGAGTTAGAATACTTGGCTAAGGAAGAATAGCAAAATATCACTAAATTAAGATAAAACACTAAATTGATTGACTCTTGCCTTACAAGATTGAATGCAGTGATAAAATCTAAAGGTGCTTCAACTAAGTGTTAGTTTAGAGATGTGCACACTCATGACCTCTGTTTTTCACACACTCTGTTTTTCACTTACTTTTTTGCAATTTCACAATAAAAGTAAAAAAAAAAGCTCTGACATTAATCTTGGTTTAATCTACCTATGGGGGTCACAGTCCAGTGACTTTTGTGCCGGTCCCAAGCCCGGATAAATAGAGAGGGTTGCGTCAGGAAGGGCGTCCGGCCTAAAACATTGCCAAATTTAATCATGCGAACCGTCAATATGAATTTCATACCATATAGGTCGAGGCCCGGGTTAACAACAACTGCCATCGGTGCCGTTGACCTTCAGGACGCTGGTGGAAATTGGGCTACTGTTGGTTGAAGAAGTAGAGGAGGGAGGAGAGTGCACAGACAGAGAGAGAAGAGGAAAGGTAAGAGTGTAGGACTGAGAATAGGAACTCTGAATGTTATTATGACAGGGAAAAGTAGAGAGCTGGCTGATATGATGGAGAAAATGAAGGTGGAAATACTGTGTGTACAGGAGACCAGTGGAAGGGTAGCAAGGCTCGTAAAATACAGTAGGAGCAGGATTCAAGCTGTTTTATTATGGTGTGGATAGTAAGAGAAATGGGGTAGGTGTGGTCCTGAAGGAGAAGTTTGTGTGGAATGTTCTGGATTTGAAGAGAGTGTCAGACAGGGTGATGAGCCTGAAGTTAGAGTTTGAAGGGGTGATGTTGAATGTTGTTAGTGGTTATGTCCCACAGGTAGGTTGTGAGTTAGAGGAGAAATGGAGATTCTGGAGTGAATTAGATGAGGTGATGGAGAGTATTCCCACGGGTGAGAGAGTGGTGATAGGAGCAGATTTTAATGGACATGTTGGTGAGGGGAACACAGGTGATGAGGGGGTGATAGGCAAGTTTGTAGATAAGGAAAGAAATCTTGAAGGACAGATGGTAGTGGACTTTGCTAAGAGGATTGACATGGCTGTGGTTAACACTTATTTTCAGAAGAGGGAGGAACATAGAGTGTTTTACGAGAGTGGAGGTAGGAGAACACAGGTAGACTACATCCTATGTAGAAGAGGCAATCTGAAAGAGATTAGTGACTGTAAAGTGGTAGTGGGAGAGAGTGTAGCCAGACAGCATAGGATGGTGGTGTGTAGGATGACTCTGATGGTCTGTAAGAGGAAGAAGTCAAAGATAGAGAAAAAAACTAAGTGGTGGAAGCTGAAAAAGGAGGAATGTTGTGAGAAATTCAGACAGAAGTTGAGGCAGGCTCTGGGTGGTCAGGTAGTGCTGCCAGATGACTGGAAAACTACAGCAGAAGTGATCAGGGAGACAGGGAGAAAGGTGCTGGGTGTGTCATCTGGAAGGAGGTGTTGTAAAAAATCTTAGTAGAAATAATTAAAATATTATTCCTTACAATACTATAACCAAAGTAAAGTATTAGGCCTTGCAAAATATTACAATTGCTGTCATAAGACATATGTAGGTGATGTTGTAGGCCAAAGATGTTTATTGTAACCAGATTCGGGGCTGTCAGGCCTAGTCAGTCTGAGCACATTTGTAATAACAAATTGTTATGGAAAATGAAGAAGACCATGTTTCTCAGACCTTGGTCCATAGCAACAATATGTTATGTAGAATGGAAAAAACAGTGGTCCACAGACCTAGGCCCTGAGAACTAAAGGGAGGAAAATCCATAAATGGGCATGTGGTGCTCATAAACTTGTTGTGCAGACTGAAGAAGGCCCAGGTGTTTACTCTGAGGTCATGAAAAATAAGGGGAGGAAAATCCATAAATGGGCATATGGGTGAAAGGTAATGGGAAATAAGGGGAAATTGGGTCAGTGTATTTAGAAAACATAGGAGGTAATGCCGGTAAATAAGGTGATATGGCACCTGGGCTCCTAGGAGCGCCAGGGTATATATTGAGAAGATATCTGAGGTTTTTTTGGCTCTTCGGGGGCGAAGGTGCGTGGGTGTGTGGGGGTGTGTGTGCGCGCGCGGGCGCGTGCCCATGTCCGCGGGTCAAGGTGGGTGTTTTTATTTTTGCAAGGACGTCGCGAGAGTTCTTGTTTTTCTTGATTGATTTTGAATGACATGCTCCTTTTGGGGGTTTTCATTTGTTACTTTTAATTTGGCAACTTTGTTACTTTTAATTTGGCAAATTTGTTACTTTTACATCCAGGTCTGAGGAGTTTTCTCAGTATTTTTGTAGTAATTATAGAGTTAACAGTTAAGTTTAACTAAAACAGTCTTTAGTAACCAAAAAGTCTAAGTGTGGAGATCACCCTGTGATGTGTCGACTTGGAGACCGGCTCTGAGTTCCGACAGAGGAAAGGAGATAAGGAGACTTGGTGGTGGAATGCGGAAGTTCAGGATAGTATCCAGAGGAAGGGATTAGCAAGAAGAAATGGTATATGGACAGGACTGAAGAGAATAGGCAGGAATACAAGGAGTTACAGTGCAGAGGGAGGTGTCTAAGGCCAAGCAAAAGGCATATGACGAGTTGTACACTAGGTTAGACACTAGAGATGGAGAGAAGGACTTGTACAGGTTAGTTAGGCAGAGGGATCGAGATGGGAAGAATGTGCAGCAAGTTAGAATTATTAAGGATAGAGATGAAAGGGTGCTCACAAGTGAGGAGAGTGTACAGAGGAGATGGAAGGAATACTTTGAGGAGCTGATGAATGAGGAAAATGAGAGGGAAAAAAGAGTAGAAAGGATGGAACAGGAAGTAGATAAGATTAGAAAGGATGAAGTCAGAAAGGCTTTGAAGAGGATGAAAAGTGGAAAGGCAGCTGGTCCTGACGACATCCCGATAGAGGTCTGGAAGTGTCTAGGAGAGGCAGCAGTGGAATTTTTAACTAGTTTGTTCAACAGGGTTTTAGAGAGTGAGAGGATGCCTGAGGAATGGAGAAGGAGTGTGTTAGTGCCGATCTTTAAGAATAAGGGTGACGTGCAGAGTTGCAGCAACTATGGGGTTATAAAGTTGATGAGCCATACAATGAAGCTGTGGGAAAGAGTAGTGGAAGCTAGGTTAAAGAAGGTGGTGGAAATTTGTGAGCAGCAGTATGGCTTCATGCCCAGAAACAGCACAACAGATGCAATTTTTGCTCTGAGAATGTTGATGGAGAAGTATAGGGATGGTCAGAGGGAGTTGCACTGTGTGTTTGTAGACTTAGACAAAGCGTATGACAGGGTGCCAAGAGAAGAGCTTCCTGTTTGCTATAGTGATGGACCAGTTGTCAGAAGAGGACAGATAGGAGTCTCCTTGGACGATAATGTTTGCAGATGACATTATGATCTGTAGTGAGAGCAGGGAGCAGGTGGAGGAAAACCTGGAGAGGTGGAGGTTTGCGCTGGAGAGAAGAGGAATGAAAGTCAGTCGTAGTAAGGGAGGGAAGTGGAACAGTAAAGTTACAGGGTGAAGAGGTGAAGAAGGATTTTAAGTACTTGGGGTCAACAGTACAGAGTAATGGAGAGAGTGGGAAAGAAGTAAAGAAGCGAGTGTAGACAGGTTGGAGTGGGTGGAGAAAGGTGTCAGGAGTTCTGTGTGATAGGAAAATATCAGCAAGAATCAAGGGGAAGGTGTACAGGACAGTGGTGAGACCGGCCATGCTGTATGGTTTAGAGACAGTGTCACTGAAGAAAAGACAGGAGTCAGAGCTAGAGGTAGCCGAGCTGAATATGTTTAGGTTCTCTTTGGGAGTGACAAGATTGGACAGAATTAGGAACGAGTACATCAGAGGGACAGCTCATGTTGGACGTTTGGGGGACAAAGTTAGGGAGGCCAGATTAAGATGGTTTGGTGAATATATTAGTAGGAGAATGTTGGATATGGAGCTGCCAGGCAGGAGGCAAAGAGGAAGGCCAAAGAGGACGTATATGGATGTAATTAATGAGGATATGAAGCTAGTGGGTGCAAATGTTGAGGATGCAGAAGATAGGGATAGGTGGAGAGAGATGATTCGCTGTGGCGACCCCTGAAGGGAAAAGCCGAAAGAAGAAAAAGATCAATCTTGTATTCATTTGGTTTGGTTTGGTCTAAGACAGATATATCAGACCTGTGATCAAGATTTTTTTCAGAAAAATGAAAAAACTATTGTGTCAAAAGACTGATAAAGACCTTCAGTTCTAATCATAAATCTGTCTGCTTTGAATGTATTTGATGGAAAAAAACAAAATAAATACTCAGCTTTCATATATTCATGATTATTGAGAGATCTCTAATGTGAGTTGTGAGTTAGTGTGATGTGGTTCTTCTCCTCCACAGAGTGTCATTGTGTCGTATCACATCCTCCAACTCAGCACCTGCAGTCGCTCCCAGCTGCAGCAGTTCAGTCTCTCTACAATCTGACTGAGGGAGGTTTTTGTACGACTCTATAACACTGTGTGAACCAGTAGCCAGTGATTGAATGGTAACTCTGACAGTAGTAATCTCCTGCATCTTCAGTCTGGACTCCACTGATGGTCAGAGTGAAATCAGATCCAGATCCACTGCCACTGAAACGAGCTGGAAAATCTGACTGTCTCTGATTTGCGAGCTTAATCAAGAATTTAGGAGCTTCTCCAGGTTTCTGCTGATACCAGAATAAGTAGTTACCACCATGCACTGCCTGACTGGTTTTACAGTTGATGGTGACTGTTTCTCCTGGAAGAACAGATTTCACTGCAGGAGTCTGAGTTACTGTGACTTGACCTCTGCATTCTGAAAAATACACAATAACGCAGCATGAAACTGAAATATTCTAATAGACACAATAAGTGTATTAGTATGAACAGATGATTGTAGAGATAAAATATGAAGCAGTGTCTGACCTTGAGTCCAGAGGATCAGTGTCCAGATGAAGACGGGGATCAAAGTCATGGTAGCTGTGGGTGAAGTTGCTGTAGCAGCAGCTCTCAGTCATGAAGTGTTAAAGTCACAGCACTATAAACACTCCCAGATCACTGAAGCATGTGCTGCCAATGCAAAGTGTCCTCTAAGTATGGAAACACCTTTACCACATTTCCCCAATCTTACTGTCATTCTCACACTACTACAGAGTTATTGTGTGGATTTTACTTGTGGAATCAGATGGAGATTATATTCAGCTGCAGTTTGGTTGGATGACTTTATCAGAATTGTGTTCTGTTGTATGATGTGCAGATAAACTACTGCATCTGCTGTACAGCCGTTACAATGAATGACCAAATATCACCATGTTCAGTATGATAGAGATCACATTCACATTAACCTAATTGTGTGTGTGTGTGTGTTCTCCAGCTGGTCCGGTGGTGAAGCCCTCCATGTCTCTGCTCCGTCCTTCTTCTCTGCAGCTCTCTGATGGAACAGCCTCGCTGCTCTGCCTGCTCTCTGCCTATTCTCCACAGGGGGCGCTGCCGAGCTGGACCGTGGACGGTGCCGAGGTGAACGAGGGGGTTCTGACCAGCACAGAAGAACAGAAGGACGGCATCTACAGCCGCAGCAGCACCCTGACCCTCAGTAAAGAGCGCTGGGAAGAGGCCGAGGTGTTCGGCTGTACCGTCTCCCACCACGACACCACTCAGGTCGCCTCGTTCAGAAAGAGCCGCTGTGAAATCCACTAGAATTCAAGTGTACACTTTAAACCATGCTTAGTAGTCTGAGGTGATGTCAGTGTGTAGCTCTGCTGAAATAAAGCTTCTATGTAGAAAGCAGGTCTCCTTCTTCATGAGTGAAGTGTCTTTGTCAGTGATTTGGAACAGCACCTTTAACAGTAGGTCGAGTTCAGCACTGTGTGTTGTGCTTGAGTGAGTTTGGCTGAAGAACCATGAACATCTGCTGAAAGTGGTGATCTATTCTGAGTCTCAGAGATGTTCATGCAAATGTGTGTGTGTGTGTGTGTGTGTGTGTGTGTGTGTGTTAGGGGTGTGCAAAGCAGCCGGTATTTGAATCTGTATTTGTATTTGTTGGGGGGGGGGGGGGGTTGTATTCAAGTAAAATTCAAAATAGCCATAAAAATCCCTTTTTGTGTGTGTGTGTGTGTGTGTTACGCTTCTAATTTACATTATAGTGTAAGTATTCTTTAATTATATTCATAATAATAATTACGGAGATGCAATATTGGTTGATGTTTTTGAGCATGTAACAAGGAATGTCATTGAAAAGAAAATAACATAACAGCCATTACCTCATCCATGGTTAAACCAACAACTAATAAAATACCATTGTGAACATTATGAACCCCACCACCACCCGTCCTTGTTGGAGGACGCTGAACAGACAGAATAAAAACAAATAATACTTCAAAGAACTTTTCTTCTTCTGCAAGAACTTCTCTCTAATGCACAGAATTCCAAGAAGTAAACTTTATCAACCCCTGACTGGGAGATCTGGCAGAACAAAAGTTGTTTTCTATATAGTACTAAAAGATACAGCCCTGCTATTGTCTGCCAAAAAAAGACACAGAGGTTTTTTTTTTTAACGTTTTTAATTCTTTTTTTCTATTATTTTATTTTTCATTAAAAAAGTTTTCTTTTATGTTAACCATAACTCCACACACACAATGCAGGAATCGAACCCCGGAGGTGTGAGGCGAACGTGCTAACCACTAAGACATCTTGCTGTCTGTAACTTAAACGTACCATATAACTCCCACAAGTACATACAATTCGACTACATAAGCATTGTTTTAACCTTTATAACCGAACGTTAACGTTACTCTGTCAACAGCCTATTGTCGAATTACCGAGCTAACAGAACGTAAACAGAGCGAACACGAGAGCACCCGACCTCAGACGTCAATAATGCAGCGTAATGGAATAATCTCCCGATCAAACTCCGCTTCCCGAAGGTTATAAACTGTCTCCGTGTGTGTGTGTGTGTGTGTGTGTGTGTGTGTGTGTGTGTGTGTGTGTGTGTGTGTGTGTGTGTGTGTGTGTGTGTGCGTGCGTGTGTGCGTGTGTATGATGTGTGTGCGTGCGTGTGTGTGTGTGTATGATGTGTATGTGTGTGTATGTGTGTGTATGATGTGTATGTGTGTGTGCGTGCTTGTGTGTGTGTGTGTGTATGATGTGTGTGCGTGCGTGTGTGTGCGTGCGTGTGTGTGTGTGACTCAGTAAATCTGCCTCTTTATGTAGTGAGGAGGATCACTTTCACTTCTTCTTTCACTGATTGGTCAGAATTTGAATGTTTGAATGGAGTTGGGGATTTTTTTGAAGATTGACAGTGACTCAGGTTTTCAGTCAGAGAGAGAAAGTTAAATCCTCCACACAGAATAACGGAATAACAGTGAAAATTACAAAATTATAATAAATTATTGAATGCTTAATATATGTACTCACATATAATAATAAACACCATCGTTCATGATATATTTTTTCCACACTCCCATCATGTCATATCAGACTGCTAGAGCCTTTAGACAGTTTAATCAACAAAGGATTAGTTTTGCTTTTAATTGTTAAGAAAATTGTCAGGTTTCAGATTCTTAGTTTAAACATATTGCACCTTTCAAGGTTATAACATGCTGTTTGTTCCCTCAGTTAGCTTTAATAAATAACAGTGTTGTATAAAGTACTAGAAAGCAATATTTGAGTAAAAGTTTCGTACTAGAAAAAGACTTTGGTAGAAGTGAAAGTTGCCTTTTAGAATATTACTCAAGTAAAAGTCTTGAAGTATCTGATATATCTAATCCAAGATGGCAGAAACCATGTTTGTCCTGTATTGTTTGTTTTGTGTTTGAAAAGGCATTTCTTTTAAATATTGTTTTTAACCGTGGAATTTCAACATTTAGATTTTTAAAGTAACCGAGTGGATTACTGTATTTCGACGTGGAGTTTAGTCGCTTTTTTTGGTATTTTTGGGCCTTTGGATCTCTGCACTACTGATTTACATCTTGTATCATTCTTTGGAATTGCAAGAGGTATATCACCACTACATTCTGTCTGTTTTAGCCTCGAATGGGTGAAAGAAACCTCAAAAAGTCTTTGATATTGAGGCCTTTCTTTAATTGTGGCCTTTACATCCACACTATCGTCATCTCAGTGGGTCTGCCTACTACGGACTCAGCTCCCTACATTTCATCAGTTATAGTCTGCTGTAGCCTTAGCAGCTACAGCCTGTTGCAGTCTCGGTCGAGTCTTCTGCTGTTGGACTTGTTCAAAAGGAAAAGAGAAAAGGAAAAGGAAAAAATGAAGTTTTGTTTGGTCTTGTTTGACTTTCTGATTCCCCTTGCTAGTGGGGCTGTCCATTTGCAGTTAGAAAATGAGTCTATTTTTATGCAGTTCCCTTATGTAGTCTTAAAGCCTGAAACATTTTCCAAGGCCCAAATTAAATCACAGGGACCAAGTCACTCATTTATGTTTGGTTTTAAGGTTTCAAATCTACTCCATCTTCATTGCCTTTCCATTTTGAAGGATTGGTTTGTTGTCTCTGCAGACGCACTTCCTGTTTAAAAAGGCTTGTATGTTTTTTGCACCTTCAACTTGGAATGAACTACAGAAATCACTAAAGCTACAGTGTCTAATTTCCTTAAATGATTTTAAACGTTATGTTAAATCTATAGAACATGAGTCCATTTGTCGGAACTCAGAGCCGGTCTCCAAGTCGACACATCACAGGGTGTCCTCTTCTCTTAGGCTTTTAGTTAAATTTCACTGTTAACTCTATAATTACTACAAAAGAAACTGAGAAAACTCCTCAGGCCTGGATGAGAATGAGCAAACTTCTTTATTGTGGTCAATCAGCCAACAAATTGTAGTTGCCAAATTCAAAGTATCAAATTATCAAATTGCCAAATTTAATAGTAACAAATTATTGCCAAATTAAAAGTAACAAATTACCAAATTCAAAGTAACAAATTAAAACCCATAAGGGCATGTCATGCCAAATCAATCAAGAAAGAAACAAAAACTCTCGCGACGTCCTTGCGAAAATAAAAACAACCCCCAACTGGCCCGCTCGCCCCGGATATATATATATCCTAACACTCCTCGCCCCCGCTTCGTTTCCCACTATTTTTTGGAGTCCCAGGTGCCATATCACCTGTTTTTATCGGCATTACCCACTATGTTCTCTAAACACCCGGACCCAATTTCCCCTGATTTCCCATTACCTTTCACCCATATGCCCATTTATGGATTTTCCTTCCCTTATTTCGCATAACTTTAGACTAAACACCTGGGCCTTCTTCAGTCTGCACAACATGTTTATGAGCACCAAATGCCCATTTATGGATTTTCCTTCCTTTAGTTCTCAGGGCCTAGGACTGTGGCCCCCTGTTTTTTTCCATTCTACCTAACATGTTTTTGCTATGGGCCAAGGTCTGAGACCCATGGTCTTCTTCATTTTCCATAACAATTCATGAGCTACGGTCTGGGAACAATGGTCTTTTCCATTCTGCCTAACATGTTATCGCTATGGGCCAAGGTCTGAGAACCACTGTCTTTCCCATTTTTCATAACAAGTTTACATTTGTTATTACAAATGTGCACAAAAAGGGGCTCCATTCCCTCGTCAAAGTTACATTTGCCATTTGCTTCTGAGTCTTTTACGACAGACATCTGCCCTGAGGAGTGAACCTGCATTCAACTAAAATGAGTAAGTTTCCCTTTTGCTATCTTCTCCTGTATATGATGTTTTCTGATTATATTCACTCTATGAGTCTATTTTATGTCACATGATATTATGTAAAAAGGCTCTTACCTATTCGTCATTCTATAACATTACTATTGTTAAGCTATTGCTGCTGTAATATTGCTTGTGTACAAGTGGAGTTCTTTAACTTCTCAAGCCTGTTAATTGTTTATGATCTCAGCCTGTCTTTTTATCCCCTGGCTGGGCTTGCTAACATATACATATCTCAAGCTTCATTTCCTCTATCTCTACTAAGTCAGTTACTCTTTTCTCTCCTTAGATCCTTCACCTCCAGGTCGGTCAATTCAGCCTGGCTACACCCGCCGGGACCCTCGTCCTTCTCCCTATCCAAGACCTGCGCCTGCTGACCCCATGGCCGGCTATCGCCGCTTCCAACTGCGTCATATCATCTCTGAGCTCACTACGCTTCTGGAACAGCTCATTTCTCCTGAACTGCCTGCGCATGCTTATCTGCCATCCCCTATTATGAGAAATCCTCCTGTTCTCATGTCCTCCTCTCAAACCACTCTGGTAAACCTCGTGGACAGGGGATCTCAAACTGATGGCTGTCCTCATGCTCACCCTTGCACCCGTGAGCCTGGAACTCCCGGCTCCCCCCCTCCTTATGCCTATGTTCGTCCCCTCTCTCCCACCTTTCCATCTTCTCCCTCTTATTCTAACCCTGCGTCTCCAGATTACACTCCTGAATCTCCAGATTACACTCCTGGATCTCCAGATTACACTCCTGGATCTCCAGATTACACTCCTACTACTCCCCTTTACTAAGGCCTAATAAAAACACCTTAATAATAATAATAAATCACCTTCTATCCACCCTCTGACTCAAGTGTGGTTATTTGGTTATTTTATTCTCTAGTTATATATTACCTTAAGATTATTACAACATCTGGGGTTTGTCCCCATGTGTCTTATGACTCCAATCATAATCGCCTTAAGGCATGTCTCTCTGTTTTTTACTGCTGGGTTCTGGGATTTTTCACAACATTATTCCCCCCTGTGAGACTGTACAGTCTCACAAAATCTATGTCGCTGTGTTCTAGACAATATAAACCCACTAACCCATATATCTATCTAATCACGACGACCTTCACCCCAACGTCTAATAAACCATAAACCAAAACCTTATTTCCCCTCAACAAAAACGAACATAACATAAACATAAAACAAAACATTATTCCCCTACATCAAAAAACATACATAACACAAACATAAAACAAAACATTATTCCCCTACATCAAAAAACATACATAACACAAACATAAAACAAAACATTATTCCCCTACATCAAAAAAGGTGAGCCAGGAGTGAGCGAAAAAAACCTCTTTGGAGTCAGATTTGAGGGAAAATTCTCACTCTGCCCGCGTTTATAGCGCGACAGTGAAAGCAATGTCACCAGGGTCACCAAAACATACAGCATAAACATACTAAAGGTATAGTAACATAATAAACAAACAAAAACACACAAAAAAAACAGTTGCAGGGCATAAGAAAACTAGCTGTCCCTACGACCACCACCAATGGTGATTACGCTGCATAGTTTGAATCCACTGTGGCAACGGGGCTCTGATGTGACGGCCTGCACGCAGGGATCTCCAAATGTCTTTGTGGCAATAAGCGTGAAAAGCTCGAGTAATGGGAACAACCGCATCCGAATCACCCCCTGCCCATGAGTCCATGAAAGTGGGTGGTCTTTGCATATCCTGTAGACCTTGTTGCACATCTTTGGTGTGCGATGTCCAGAGTTTATATCCACAAAAGAATACCGTACAGTACTGCCGTACGGCAGCCTGCCGTACATGGCGGGAAATAATATACGCATGTGCGCGTCCACGTCCACGTCCATACGTCGAGGCCACACAGAAGGAACGCCGTATCTCGTATGTGTGTACCCGCAAAAGCAATCCCCTGTCCAGAGAATAATCATTCTCATGGCACGAATGAACCCACAGTCCTTCAGGGAGGACTAGATCTGCATGTGCAAGGATAAGTGATACGGGGCGTGTGTCCTCAAGCAACGTGAACCAAGTGTCAGCCGTCGGTGGGGAAGGGTATGTCAGCCAGGTCCGATGTGGTGATACACCCAGGTTGAAGTCCCTCCAGATGAAGTCAGACAGGTCTACCTCGTTGTCCAGTACGATGCACGTATAGCAGTAACCGGGAGCGTCGTCGAGTCGACAAGCGATACCCCGTGGGCTCGCCTCTAACCGGGCACACGTGCGGGGACGCTGGACTTGTCTCTGATTACTCCGCGGGTTCGACATAGCCTGCAACAAATCTTCACATACAATATAGAAAACAGGCAATAGACCAGTAGACACAGATACCAACACATTACTTAAGCATATGTACAGCAAAGCTTGTGTGTATACAGTCTGAATTCAGTCACAATTAGGGCCACCACCAATAATGATTGTGGTGTCTCGCGTACACCCAACGTGGCAATGGCGCTTTAATCCGCCGTTTATTATTCAGTGAATACCAAATGTCAGAGAACGCTTGGGAGTAACATGTTCTTGGAAGGATTACTACTACTTCTGAGTCTCTACGTGTTTGTAGGCACTGAGCCAGCCAAGCTGGCTGCGGGTGTAGACGCGCTAGGGCTGCTTGTGCCCCACTAGTGTGAGTAGTCCACAGTTGATAACCACAAAAGAAAAGAGAGTAATACTGCTGGACAACGTGCTGCTGCACATAGCGTGATATGAGGTACGCATGCTTAGTTTTAGGGCCATACAGTGATGCAACGGAAATGCACCGGCGGAGTTCATAGGCGTGAACCCGCAGGATGAGTCTATCCATAAGCTGGTAGTCCATGTCAGGTTGATGCATGACCACCCATGACGCTTCTTCGAGCATGATGTCTGCATGTGAGAGTATCAGTGGGATAGGCCGTGAGTCCTCCTCCAGGGTAATCCACTGACTGTGCGATCTAAGGGGGGGATACGATCGCCAAGTCCGCTGGGGCTCCTTTTCAAGCCTAAGATATAACCACCACCGGTATGCCGAAAGGGATACTTCCCTACCTAACCTTCTACAAGACGAGCAACAGGCCAGGCGTGGGGCGTTATCGTCATTATATCTATGAAAGCGGTACACCAGACCCTCAGAATCAGGTTCAAGGCAGGCACACGTCTGATGTCGTTGCACTGGCTGGCGGCGCTGGGGACGCCGGGATGGGATGCACTCCATAAGTCTGTACACAACACTTACAAAAACACACACACACACACACACACACACACACGGGATACAGACAAACATGGACATACACCAATATGTTACAGTCCTGTATATGTGCAGCTAGTTCCAGTCCGAATCACTAATGTTCTTGTCCAGCAGCGGGAATGAGTCTGGATCCATTTCCATCGTCTGCATCTGCATATATTGTCCAAAGAGAGAGTGGACTGTTTTGTCAATCAACGCGCGTAGAAGAGGTATTCCGCAGCACGCAACACAGGCTATGACTACTAATACTGTAAAAATTGTCATGCCTACACGCATTAATCCTGCCATCCAATCTCCCGAAAGTAACCACTTATACCAGGTTGGATCCGGTGCGCCCGAGTTCCGGACCATCTGGTCTCGGGCTGCTTTCATCTGGGTAAGCAATGTGGTTAGTGGTCCTGTAGGGCCCGTATGTAGGGGGATGACGGCACAACAGTCAGTGCCGATCATTTCACACACTCCCTGTTCTGGCCCTCGCATTTGATCTATAGCAAAGCGGTTCTCCACTGTCATCAGCGTGGTGGCATGTAATTGTTCTGAGATGAGTCCTAAGGCCGCAATTGTATGATTGATAAAGCGCTGCTGATTATACCATATGTAGTTTATCCATTTCATATTTCTGTGTACTTGCACGTGCGGTAACAAAACGGTCCATGCCATCGAGGTTGCATCGGATAGGGCTCTATGCTCCTCTGGAACACCCACAGGCTCTCCTCTCCAGTCAATGTAAATATCAGGGTCTGCTGACCAGGCAGGAAGCGCGGACGCATTACTGGGTCGCAGATATTTTGAGATATCACGTATAGATCGTGAGTTATGGATGTGTGCTTGCGTTAAGAGTTGGTCTAGGAGGGAGTTATTTAAGGCCATCACTGTAAGATGTCCCTCTAGCACAACTGGAGCACACAGTCCATGCCACATTCGAGGAAGGGTCTGAAGCGCCGTGCTCTCGCCACAGTACCAGAAGATGTCTGCCAGTGGCAATGTGCCAAATCTCAGACTAGGGACGGTCATTAGACCTGGAACGGACTTTTCACATCCGTATTCTGTCGTCTTACAATGTGGAAGCACATTCACTATAGGGTGATGAGCATCTAATATTCCCATGCAGGCAGTTTTAGGAATAAATCCGACATACACTGATCCCCTGGACTTAATACATAGTGGAAATTTCTGGTTAGAGACCGCATCTGAACGGACATATCTGTAGGAATTGGCGAGGCTACCGGCTGATACGCACATGATCTACTTATGTTGCCCATCCATTTCGGCCCATGGGTTCTGGCTGCTGACCCCAGCAGCACAGTGCAGGACACAAATATGTATCGTTATATGGAGATTTATCACACTCATCCACACCTCTAGTAGGCATTACATAGGGAGTTTGATTAGACCGGTCATGGCATACTACACAGGTACTGTTTGCAGCAACCTGGTGAGCAGTTTCTGTCAGCCACTGTCGATAGAGGTTTCCCTCGATGGCCGTCAGCTGTGGTATTGTATTGGTTAATACTGTTCACTTTAACGTAATTCTGAAGTGTCCCGTACTCCCCCCCGTACCCTGGAGTGGCGTGTTTCGCATTTACTATTGCCTGAACCGCCACATTTAGCCAAAAAATCAATACCTGCCTGACGAAACTGAAAGCAAGGACTCCAGGCTGGGGACGTAGACATAGGACTTCATATGTTTCAGTAGGAATAACGTTTTCTGCAATGAGGATGGATAAACTGAGTCCCGCGTGGAGACTGTAATACCATAAGGCATGGATTAACTTACAATGTCCGCCGTCGTCACCCTCTGGCAGGTTGGCCACTGATAACAATGCTAGTTGTTGGATCTGGGGTGGTGCCTCTCCTGGCGCTTAATTCGAATCTCTAGGGTCAGGGTGTAGTGTGATGATGACTTGTTTTTCGCCCACTGTATCGGGTCTGATACTACTACTGCCGAAAAGGGACCAGTGTAGTCAAAAGAAACATCATGAAGTACCATGTGTCATTCCCTATTTTCCCTGCGGTTGCTAGCATGGGTGAATAATCCTAGAGCACACTTTATGTGACTTTCAATAGCTGTCTCGGCTGATGTCCTGTCAACTCCCGCTATTAGGGATAGGAGCTTTTCCCCTGAAACAACTGTGCGTCCCCCGATAGTGGCGGAACCTGTGCCTATACTACGTCTGAGCCGTGAGCCTGATTCGGAGGTGTGATAGGGCAATGAGTCATTATGAGTGTCATTATGTAGGGTATAGGCACGAATTTTAACTGTAAAAAATTCCTACTTTGCGATGGCTAGATTCAGAAGTATGCTTATTACACATGCCATATAAAAGATTTGACAGTTAGTCTGTCTTTATATTGTTTATGAGTTCCACAATCGCAGGTTATCTAGTGGTGTTCTCGTCTGTGTTTCTCTTTTGGGGAGTGGGCTAGTTGAGCCATGATTCACAAAACGATTTGTTATTAACTTTAGGTCTCCAACATATCTAATCTAATATCTAATCCCTCGCCTGAGCTTGTGTAACCTCCTGGATTATCCTCAACAATGTCACCTACAGGGGCAGGGATTGATGTCTCAACGTTCCCTGGCAGGTGGATTGCTGTGTGCGTGCTCATAGCTTTGGCCCGTGTTCCAGCGGCCGGGCCTTGTCACTAGGTCAGGACCATAGGGATCACTATAATCCTGGTCCTCAGAATACGAATCCTGTAGTCTTTTCTTTCCTTTTGTCGGCGGGTGACTGACCTGCCCGCTGTTGTCCTGCCTCAGACGTGGAGGCTGTTTCCCGGTTCTTTGTTCTATGGCGTGTGGCTGTTCTTGGGGCTGCGCCCTCGTCTTTGAGGTTGAAGATTCTTCCCCAGTGTTTGCTACAGCTGTCGCCACGACCAACAATGATTAAGGTGGTACCAGTATTCCTTACCTTCGACCTTGACTGCCGTGGGGGTAGCTAACACCACTTTAAAGGGTCCTTCTCTTCTTGGCTGTCTCCAATGTTTCTCTTGAATGTTCTGATGTACACGTAGTCTCCTGGCTCTACCTGGTTACGTGGGTTCCTCCACTTCTGTGCCATGCGTAGCCGGACTCACCTGCGAACACAAAGTCCTATGGATATGGTTAAATGCTTTCACATAGCTTGACATTTCACCTTCCAGTCTGTTCAAAGTGATGGGCCCTTTAGGGTCCTCGCGTAAAAGCCACGGCATCGGCCTGCCTGTTACCATTTCATGCGGTGTCAAGTGTGTTTGTACGATTTGTCTGTGAACGCATTTTCATCAGAGCCAGTGGCAAAAGCCTGTACCCATTCAGGCTTGTGCTGGCGCATATCTTGCAATTTCTCTTTTAGCACACCACCGTTGGCTCTTTCTACTCTTCCCTGTTGAGCTTGGGTGATAGACACATCCCATCTTATGATAAATCACAAACGCTTGTTCAATTGATTCAACTACTTTATTCACAAAATGAGGCTCCAGTATCTGAACTCACTGATTCTGGAATACCAAACCTTGGGATTACTTCTCTACACAAGAATTTTGCCACTGTCTTAGCATCATTCCTGGCACAGGCCACTGCTTCTACCCATCTACTAAACATGTCAATCACTACCAAAATGTATCGCTTTCCCTCTGCCTTTTCTGCCATGTCCACAAAATCCATCATTAAGTGTCGAAACGGCCCTCGAGGTTCTGGAATGTGTCCTATTGGGGCCGTGAAACCCTTTCTGACATTTCTTTTAGCACAGAGCTCACATGTTCTTAGTGTTTTATCTACGTAGCTGGCTAGGTACGGAGACCACCAGTTTTTCCTGACAGTGTCTAATATCACCCTTCTGTTACAGTGATCTATCCCGTGGGCTTCCTTTATCAGCATTGGTAAAAGGGCTGTGGGTGCCACCCACAACCCCTCTCCGCTTCTCCATACTTCTGTCTCTTTGTCCTGGAATGCGCCTCGTTTTCTCCACTGTTCTACTTCTTCCGGATTGGCTGTGTTTGTGGCATCCTCACATCTTCATTGACATCTCTCCTGGACCTGCATCTGGCTCGTCTCCCTGCATGAGTGCCATTATGCTCCATCCCATACTATGCTGCCTTTTTTAGCTGCTTTCATCAGCTGCAGTGTTTCCTTTTGTTATTGTTGTTCCATCTGTTCTGTGAGCTCTGCACTTTCACAATAGCTAATTTTTTAGGCATCTGTATCGCTTGCCAGCAGTTCTGCTATGGCTGGTCCATGGGAGATAGTTGAACCATCAGCCCTCCAGGAACCCTCGTTGTGCCCAGATTGGTCCAAAAACGTGGCATAACCCCATACGCATATGCTGATGTCACGTGTATATGTGTACACATTCTCCCCTGCTCTAGCTTACAAGCTGCTGTCAAGCTTTTATCTCTGCCAATTGAGCTGAGCATGGTTGTGGGACAGTCACTCCGCTTATTGTTCGATATACATTCTTCATGAGGTCATATTCTACTACTGCATAACCGCTTGTTTCCCTCCATTGGTACGATAACATGATCCATCCACGAAGAAAGTTTGTTGTGCCCCTAGAAGAGGTTGGGACTCTAAATCCGGTCGTGCTTTCAGGAACTTTTCAGATTCTTCTGTACAATTGTGTGGAGTCCCTTCACTCGGCAGCACCATCCTTTCGGCCGGGTTAACTGTGTTGCATCTTTCAATTGTCAATTCCGGTGCTGACAGTATCACATCATAACCTGTGCGCCTCGCATTGGTTATTACAAACGCTTGACTTGTCAATAATGCATGCAGTGCATGTGATGTATACAGGGTCACGGGGTGACCCATTGTGATGGTAGAAGCCTTTTGATATGCAAATGCTGCTGCTGATAGAGCACGATAACATGGCGGTATGCCCTTCTCAACGTTGTCCAATGCTGTGCTGAAGTAGGCAATAGGTTGTTTTCCTACCCCTTGCTGTTGCTGCATTAGTACTGCCGATGCAAAGCCCTGTCTTTCTGACACGTATAGGTGAATGGTTTGCTGTAATCCGGTACTAGCCAGTGCTGGGGCTGAGGCTAGTGTGCCCTTCAACATCTCGAAGGCTGCTGATGCTTCTGGTGTCATGTCAGCTGTGTGTGTTGGCTTAGCCTGATCAGCAGCTTTTATCATATTTCTAAGTGGTTGTACTTTTAAGGCAAATTCGCATATCCATGGTCTGCTAAATCCTGCCATTGCCCAGGAATGACAACATCTGGCGCACGGTTTGATGGTCGTGGTGCATCCCGTATAGCTTGTACATGAGCCGGCAATATTCTTCGTGTTGTTCCTTCTAGAACTCGTCCTAGATATTCACCTTCTCTTGCAGAATTTGTAGCTTCTCTTTACTGACCTTGTGCCCATTGGTTGCTAGGGCCTTCAGTACTGTTATAGAATCCTGCACACATTGCTCTTTTGATGGCTACAAATCAGGAGGTCGTCCACGTATTGGACCATCCGGCTTTCCAGTTGTATAATTCACCAGATCTCTGGTCAGTACTTGGTTGAATATTGATGGACTTTCGCAATAGCCTTGGGGCAGCCTCGTATAAGTATACTGTTGCCCACGATACGTAAATGCAAACAAGTGCTGAGAGTCCGGGTGCAATGGGATACTAAAAATGCTGAACATAGATCGATTACTGTGTACCATTTCGTTCCCTCTGGAATATTTGATAACAAAGTGTGTGGATCTGGGACTATTGGGGTCTCTGCCACCACTATCTGATTGACTGGTCTCAAATCGTGGACCAGTCTCCATTTATCTGATTTGGGCTTTCTGACCGGAAAAATTGGAGTATTGCACTGACTCCTAGTGGGGATTAAAACCCCTGCTTCTAATAACCCTTTAATAGTTGGCCCTATCCCTTCTTCCGCTTCTTTGGATAATGGATATTGTCTTTGATAGGGTAGTGGAGCGTTAGGTCTGATTTGTATTTTCGCTAATCCTGCTGATTTGACTAGTCCTACATCTGTTGCATGTTTAGTCCATAATTGCTCTGGGACTTCACTTAGTGATTCTTCTACTTCTTTCTCTGTCAGCTCTTCTTCGTCTTTATTACTTGTGACATCTGTACCTCCACTTCTTACTCTCACTGTAGTTTTGTCTGTCTGACTAAACTAGCATGGTGGTGGCTACTACTTTGCTTCTGTCCCCATTATAATCTATCTTTAGGAAGTTTGTCTTCCCGACACACATACCCTAGAATATCTTGTCGGTGTTCCATTTCTCTACCCTCCCTGCTTCTCTCATCATGGGGCCTAAGTCTTTTGATTCATACCCTTGCCCGATCATCAGGGAGATGTGGAGACTGACTGCGTCTCCAACTTGATTACCATTCTTGATCAGTTCAGGGAGTACAGCATATGTAGCTACTCCTTGCGACCAAGGATTATGCTTGTGCGTGCTGATGTGATATTTTCTTCCTTCTAGTCGTTCTTCCCAATAATGATGCATATTCTTCATCTTTTCCCCCTTCATCATATTTCAGGGTACAATGCCCTTTTCTCTCCTCTCTCCACCTCTCTTGCTCTCATCGATTTCAGTTCCCCATCTCGCCTTTTCTTCTCTCTCCCTCTATCTCGTTCTATCTCTCTCTCTATCTCCTTCTTCTCTCTCTTTCCCTCTCCCTCTTTCTCTCTCTCTACTTCTTTTCTTCTCTCTCTTCTCTCTCCTCTCTATCTTCTCTCTTCTCTCTTTCCTTTCCCCCTCTCTCTCTTTTCCTTCTATCTCTCTCTCTCTCTCCATTTTTCCCCCCTCTCTCCATCTTTCTCTCTCTCTCCTTTTTCCTTCTCTCTCCCTCTCTCCCTCTCTCGTTTCCCCCTCTCCTCTCTATTTCTCTCCTCTTTCTCCGTGCGTCACTCTCTCTCTCGTCTTCTCTCTTCCCTCCTTTCTCCTCTTTCTCTTCCTGTCTTTTACCTGGAACACATATGTTGGAGAGATTTTTTTTAATTCCGATGAATGCTAATTATCCCAGAAAACAACAGTCCTCCTGTCCAAACAACAGCATCTTGTCTCTGGTTGTTCTGATGGACCTTCTCGTCTGTCTGCTTCCACACAGATTGCTAAACGGAATATTCTCGTCTTGTTTTTCCACCACGATGTCTAACGTTACTGATTCTAATCACCACGGACTGGAACCGATACATTAACCTTCAGTTGCATTTGGTTTCTGAGACAGTCGTCAAAGTCTGTCATTAAACTTTTCAAATAAGCTCACACGAGATTTTAGCTGTGTTTTATTCCTCTTATACCCAAATAATTTGCCAATGATTACGTTTAAATAAAATTAAATAAAGAACAACCTGTCAAAGAACAATGTCGGTCCTTCACCAGATGGAAGCTGGAAAAAAAAAAACCTGTTCTTTCTCTGCTAGAAGATTTCTGATTTCTTAGGAAACATACAAAGGAACAGCTTTACCGCTGACTACCTCAGCACTGTCACTGAACACCGGAGACTCCCTCGGAATCTGTTTATCTGAAGTTCCTGTATCAGCTGTTACCATAGAAACCAAAATGTAAATGAAAGACAGCCCTTAATATAAACTTTGCAGCAATTACTATTAAATATGATGTCGACCAATCAGAATCGACGAGACCGCCCTTTTTGAAATATTGAAGATCTGCACTAAGGCTTAGACTTTAAGTGAGTTTTGATTAAATAAAGGGTGGCTTAGTGGTTAGCACGTTCGCCTCACACCTACAGGGATGGGGGTTCGATTCCCGCCTCCGCCTTGTGTGTGTGGAGTTTTCATGTTCTCCCCGTGCCTCGGGGGTTTCCTCCGGGTACTCCGGTTTCCTCCCCCGGTCCAAAGACATGCATGGTAGGTTGATTGGCATCTCTGGAAAATTGTCCGTAGTGTGTGAGCGAATGAGTGTGTGTGTGTGTGTGCCCTGTGATGGGTTGGCACTCCGTCCATAGTGTATCCTGCCTCCTATCATACTGAACATGCTGATATTTGGTCATTCAGTGTAACGGCTGTAGAGCAGATGCAGTAGTTTATCTGCACATCATACAACAGGACACAATTCTGATAACATCATCCAACCAAACTGCAGCTGAAATAATCTCCATCTTCTAAAGAAACACACCGTGCTTAAACAATCATCACACCGCACTAAAGTCATCTATGATGAATTTTTAGATTATCCTAAAAATTAATAATAGGTTATAATTAATGGAAATCAACAATAAACAATCATCGTTCATGCTTCACTGTTACACAAATATCCACTGTGATGAATAAGAGTAACACAAAACATAAATTAAGTCTTTATAGAAACAGCTCTCTCCTGTTGACACCACATTTATCTCTTATACAGAAAAGACCGAATACTTTGTTACATCATTATTTTGAAGTAAATCTATCAATTTTAATGAATTGTGTAAATAAAGTGAAGAATCTTTGAGCTTTTAGACAAAGAAGGTACTTACTTTTTATAAAGAGTTTAGTTCCTCCACCAAAAGTCCACCACAGTGATACAGTACTATGAAGGCGTCGTACAAAACCGTCACAGTACAGTGTACACACACACACACACACACACACACACACACACGCCACACACACACACACACATACACGCACACACACACCACACACACGCACACACACAACACAACACACACACACACACACACACACCACACACACCACACACACACACACACACTGACACTCACTCACACACCACACACACACTCACACGCAACACACACACACACAAAACCACCACACAAACACACACACACACACACACACACACACACACACACCCTCACACTGACACACACACACACACTGACACTCACTCACACACACACACACACTCACACTTACACACACACACACACACACACACACACACACACACACACACACACACACACACACACACACAAAGTTCAGTAATTGTCATATTTACAGAATACAGTTGTATGACAGTGTTTTGACTGGAGGAGAAATAATGAATGACAGAGTAGTGATGAGATTCTCCTGAGAATTCCCAAGATATTAAACAAATCTCTCAAGTTTAAAATTCTCTCTGAGTAACATATTTATGTATCTTGGACCAAAATGTTTTTTTCCAGAAAATCTCCATCTGACTCTAGAAGTAAAATCCACACAATAACTCTGTAGTAGTGTGAGAATGACAGTAAGATTGGGGGAATGTGGTAAAGGTGTTTCCATACTTAGAGGACACTTTGCATTGGCAGCACATGCTTCAGTGCTCTGGGAGTGTTTATAGTGCTGTGACTTTAACACTTCATGACTGAGAGCTGCTGCTACAGCAACTTCACCCACAGCTACCATGACTTTGATCCCCGTCTTCATCTGGACACTGATCCTCTGGACTCAAGGTCAGACACTGCTTCATATTTTATCTCTACAATCATACTAATACACTTATTGTTTCTATTAGAATATTTCAGTTTCATGCTGCGTTATTGTGTATTTTTCAGAATGCAGAGGTCAAGTCACAGTAACTCAGACTCCTGCAGTGAAATCTGTTCTTCCAGGAGAAATTGTCACCATCAACTGTAAAACAAGTCAGGCAGTGTACACAACCTCATCTGGTGAACGTTTACACTGGTATCAGCAGAAAACTGGAGAAGCTCCTAAACTCCTGATTAAGCTCGCAAATCAGAGACAGTCAGGTTTTCCAGCTCGTTTCAGTGGCAGTGGATCTGGATCTGATTTCACTCTGACCATCAGTGGAGTCCAGACTGAAGATGCAGGAGATTACTACTGTCAGAGTTTCCATTACATCAGTAGCACCAACCTGTTCACACAGTGTTATAGAGTCGTACAAAAACCTCCCTCAGTCAGATTGTAGAGAGACTGAACTGCTGCAGCAGGGAGCGACTGCAGGTGCTGAGTTGGAGGATGTGATACGACACAATGACACTCTGTGGAGGAGAAGAACATCACACTAACTCACATATAGCAGGGAAGGTCAGGTGACCCAATACTTTTGGAAATACAATGTATACCAAGTGTATCACCAAGGCCATATCCCAAACTGTAGGGAGATTCCAGCTCTGTCCTTGAAAACAACTCAAAATTATTGTGATGTTTTACAAATTACAAAATTAATGTTAATTAAATTAAGCACTTCGTGTTTTTTGGGTTGACACCAGGGGCGGCTCTAGGATTTCATCTTTAGGGGGTTTTTAGCCCTCAGTGAGAATTTAAAACAAGAAGAGTTTTATATTGTATATTATATATGACAACTCTGCTAATAAGAATAATGACATTTCACTGCTTTTGGTTGCCGTCTTTGCGTCTTTCCGCTGATTAACGTTATAGATAAACGCCTCCAGCTCTGACTGCGCGTGCACGCTGCGCGTACCTGTGCTTTTGAAAGACTACAACACACGTGCGTAAAAGCAAAGTAAAAAAAATCGTTTTTGGATCAAACTGATAAATAATTTTCTTTCCCATCGACGACATGTCCTGCATTTTAAAGTAATTTGTATTGTTTATTTATGAAAGTAAAAATGATCCTTAGAGTTTTAGGGTGGCTGAGATTACAGACAGGGGGCTGAAGCCACCCTAAAAAAGGGATAGAATCGCCCCTGGGTGACACAATTGACAACACATTCGCCAGGAATCCTTTTTGACGCCGATTATTACAAACATCTCCCTCATATATGGCCATGTGTGTTCAGGAATGTCCTCGTTGTTAGTTATTTTAACATCGGTGACTCCCTCTGAATTAACATTAGCCATTCCTTTTGTAGGCGCTGCTCATTGTTAGCTCCGCTATCCTTAGTCTATGTCTGATAGCCAGTAAATAATACAGTACACCAGTCACATGGGGAAAAAGCCACACAATGATAGGATGATAGGCTGGAAACAGCGCTCAATGAGAAGGAATAATACTAAAAGTAACGAGTCCATTTTGAAAATGTAAGAAGTAAAAAGTACAGATATTTGTGTAAAAATGTAATGAGTAAAAGTAAAAAGTTGTCCGAAAAATAAATAGTGGAGTAAAGTACTGATACCAGAAAAATGTACTTAAGTACAGTAACAAAGTATTTTTACTCCGTTACTTCCCACCTCTGGATTTAGCAACAGAGTTTCTGATATCCAACAGTGCTTGGCGGTCGTAGGTAAAAAGGGAGAAGCAGTTTAAGAACAAAGCAGACAACCAAACACACAAACACGAGAGAGACAGACGGCAGGCCCAACACACAGGCGCCATCTTGTTAGCACAGGTTTGTTGAGTTGACTGAGTGTGTAACTGAAGGGAAAACACTAAAATGTGCAGCACAGGGGACAATCCAGGACAAGGACAGGAAGCAGTGGGATAATGGATTAATTCATTCTCATGATATAATTGTGTTTAAATTGTAGTGTTGTTGTTGTGGAAAATTCACTATGTATATTATATTTATGATTTTTTAACTGAATATTTATTTCACTTTAGAATTAGAAATATACAGGAGTTGAGTCGTGATTAATACAGTTAGTGTAACAGCATTTCCAGACCCATCACACCAGTCCCCAAGATTATACACTTATATTCTCCAGTGAGAGTAAATTATTATTATTATTATTATTATTATTATTATTATTATTATTATTATTATTATTATTATTATTATTATCAGGTGTCTTTCTCATGAATAATCAGGTTCTACAGCAGATACTGAGACAGATTCCTTGGTGATTTGTGTATGATGTGTATAATCAACAATGTAAAACAGCCGTGTTTACTGATTCAAAAGCTTTTATTAATAATTCAAAGCAGGACATTACAGCGATCCACACACTTAACACATATTTAGGTGATAATTAAGAAGAAGAGCTGAGTTAAAGTGAGGAGTGTGTGAGCTCACATGTTAATAAGACAAATGAAATGATGAGAGTGGATGATTTGATCAGTAAAGGCCACATGTAGCACACAGTGAAGCAGTAGAAGGTGAGCTGAGTAAAGTGTGTGTGAGCTCACAGCTCTGAGCACTGCTCTTTGTTAGCTGTGCTCACTACAGTAGGTTGGTTGTCTTTGGAGGCCTCACAGGTCACCACCTTGTTCCTCCACTGATCCGGGTGGAGGCTCAGCGTGCTGCTCCAGCTGTAGAGGCCGTCCGCGTTCAGAACTGCGGTGCTGCGGCTCTCCCCCGAGCTCCAGCTGCTGCCGTCAACCTTCCAGCTCAACTTCCAGTCCGAGGGGAAGCCCTTGTAGGCCACACACACGAGTGTGACCTTCTCCTGCTGCAGCTCCACACTGGAGGGGGGCAGCACCGTCACACTGGGCTGGGTGTCACCTACACACACACACACACACACACACACACACACACACACACACACACACACACACACACACACACACACACACACACACACACACACACACACACACACACAGAGGTGAGACAGGAATGGACAGCTGTCAGTCACTCAGGCTTTGTTGCAGCTCACTGTGTGTGTTTCACTTCCCTTTATATCTTACAGAGCAGAACTGAGATCAGTGGAGCATCACAAACGTTTCACATTCAATTCAAATACTTTTACATCTTACATCTATAATTATTTATATTATTGTGAAGAGTGAAAATTCATATTTATGATGTAAATTCATAATAATAAATATAAAAATAAGAATTTATGAATTATATATTAATATTTTTAAATGAGATCATATTTATTATTTAAATAAATTGATCCTAGTCTTCAGGACATCTGTTTATAGAGTCACAGTCTCTGAGATATTAAATGTAACTAGAATAATTCAGTGAAACTCTGTTACAGTCATTTGCACAAACAATTATATAAATGTTATTTCAGTTAGAATGAGCTATTATCACTAAAGTCAGACACATTTTATGAAACTTCTAAAATAAGAGAAATTTGAGAAACAAAATGATTTTATACAAACATCACATTCTCTAAAAGCAAATTTGAAGAACATGTTGATCAACTATATATTTTACACATTTTAACATTAACCTGAACACACTCCATTTCAGTCATTAATCTGAACACACTCCATTTCAGTCATTAATCTGAACCCACTCCAGTTCAGTCATTAATCTGAACACACTCCATTTCAGTCATTAATCTGAACACACTCCATTTCAGTCAATAAACTGAACACACTCCATTTCAGTCATTAATCTGAACACACTCCATTTCAGTCATTAATCTGAACACACTCCATTTCAGTCATTAATCTGAACCCACTCCATTTCAGACATTAATCTGAACACACTCCATTTCAGTCAATAAACTGAACACACTCCATTTCAGTCATTAATCTGAACACACTCCATTTCAGTCAATAAACTGAACACACTCCATTTCAGTCATTAATCTGAACACACTCCATTTCAGTCATTAATCTGAACACACTCCATTTCAGTCATTAATCTGAACCCACTCCATTTCAGACATTAATCTGAACACACTCCATTTCAGTCAATAAACTTAACACACTCCAGTTCAGTCATTAATCTGAACCCACTCCATTTCAGTCATTAATCTGAACACACTCCATTTCAGTCATTAGTAAACAGGTTACTTACGGCCCACAGACAGTTTTGTTCCTCCACCAAAAGTCCACCACAGTGATACATTCCTGTGAAGGCGTCGTACAAAAACCTCTGTCACACTACAGTGACCAAGTGTGCACACACACACACACACACACACACACACACACACACACACACACACACACACACACACACACACACACAAACACACATATAATGTACTGAAATAATGTACTCATGTTTTTTAAGTTTGAATGATTTTTCACCTAAATCAGTCATTCCTGATAGAATAAGATTAACACCTTTATTGACTGTACTAAAAATATTTCACAAAAATAATCAGAATTGCATTTTGCTTCAATATACTTTATTTTTTTGTATATAGTATAATTTATTGATTACTTGTTAAATACAAAAAGCTGCAATAATAATTACACCCCATACTGTCCAATATTAGTGTATTAATGATGAAATTCACCCACAAATTTCCAGGATATTAAACAAATCTATCAAGATTAAAATTCTCTCTGATTCACATATTTATGCATTTAAACCTAAAAGTAAAATCCACACAATAACTCTGTAGTAGTGTGAGAATGACAGTAAGACTGGGGGAATGTGGTAAAGGTGTTTCCATACTTAGAGGACACTTTGCATTGGCAGCACATGCTTCAGTGATCTGGGAGTGTTTATAGTGCTGTGACTTTAACACTTCATGACTGAGAGCTGCTGCTACAGCAACTTCACCCACAGCTACCATGACTTTGATCCCCGTCTTCATCTGGACACTGATCCTCTGGACTCAAGGTCAGACACTGCTTCATATTTTATCTCTACAATCATCTGTTCATACTAATACACTTATTGTTTCTATTAGAATATTTCAGTTTCATGCTGCGTTATTGTGTATTTTTCAGAATGCAGAGGTCAAGTCACAGTAACTCAGACTCCTGCAGTGAAATCTGTTCTTCCAGGAGAAACAGTCACCATCAACTGTAAAACCAATCCTCAAGTGTATCAAAGCTGGAGTTATCAACCTTTAGCTTGGTATCAGCAGAAAACTGGAGAAGCTCCTAAACTCCTGATTAAATATGTAAATCAGAGACAGTCAGATTTTCCAGCTCGTTTCAGTGGCAGTGGATCTGGATCTGATTTCACTCTGACCATCAGTGGAGTCCAGACTGAAGATGCAGGAGATTACTACTGTCAGAGTTTCCATTACATCAGTAGCACCAACCTGTTCACACAGTGTTATAGAGTCGTACAAAAACCTCCCTCAGTCAGATTGTAGAGAGACTGAACTGCTGCAGCTGGGAGCGACTGCAGGTGCTGAGTTGGAGGATGTGATACGACACAATGACACTCTGTGGAGGAGAAGAACCACATCACACTAACTTAAACACACTGAACACAGTCCATCACATAAATTGTAAAATTTATAGTTATATAAATTTATTGTGGTTCAGTGGATAATCTGTAATTTCCTTCAGTCTCTGTCCCTAATCCTGCCCCCAAGAAAGTCTCGGATTCTGATGAACATCCTGTGGAGATGATTCTCCATGTCAATATGTTGTTCTCTCGATGGAGAATTCTTTACTTACACCATCTCACCTTCTCTCCTCATATTGCATTAAGACTCTTCTCTTTCTTGGCCTGCAGGTTTTCTATTTCCAAAAAAGACCAACACCAAACACTACAATGAGAACTTTATTTCTCTAAATCTCCTCATCTAGTGTTGTTGTACTGCTGTACTAACTAATGCTAACTCACCATGAACACTGATTTAGCTTCATAATATTTTATTAGACCATGAGGATGTGTTTTGTTGGAGATTACAAAGCACTTCTACTTCTGGAAGTCACTCTGGAAAAGGAAAGCTGCCAAATCCTGGAAATGTAAATATCCCTGTGACAGAGAGTACATTTCTACTTCCTGTGCTGTCTCCTGCTTCAGGTCTCCTTCCAGTCTGCTGCTTTATTTTGTCAGGAGACATGTAGCATGGAGTTGTCTCTCTATTATATCTCTCTATTCATCCTGTTGATGACCCAGTGTTATCCATGATCCTTGACTAATGTTCTATCTCTTCCTGACATTTCATTTACATTAGAAGTAGCACATTACACAAACTTCCCCTCCAGTTAAATATTGTTTTTGTCCCTGAATGAATGTTTTATTGCTTTATCCAAAAGTGATGAAAGAAAATCTGTTCTACGATTATTTTCAGTTTTTTACATCAGTTTATTCTTTAATGTATTTTATTGGAATTTGTGAAATGTTTAATTGTTTGATGCAAATTCTGACCAATAAGAGAAATAAGAAGTGAAAGTGATCCTCCTCACTACATAAAGAGGAAGATTTACTGAGTTACACACACACACACACACACACACACACACACACACACACACACACACACACACACACACACACACACACACACACACACACACACACACACATTTGCATGAACAGCTCTGAGACTCAGAATAGATCACCACTTTCAGCAGATGTTCATGGTTCTTCAGCCAAACTCACTCAAGCACAACACACAGTGCTGAACTCGACCTGCTGTTAAAGGTGCTGTTCCAAATCGCTGACAAAGACACTTCACTCATGAAGAAGGAGACCTGCTTTCTACATAGAAGCTTTATTTCAGCAGAGCTACACACTGATATCATCTCAGACTACTAAGCATGGTTTGAAGCAGGGGTGGGAAAACTTTTTGACTCGCGGGCCACAATGGTTATTAAAATTTGACAGAGGGGCCGGGCCGGAATAGGTGATTGGTGTGTTTGTGTGAACTAATATAAATTAAATGTAAAAACCATTACATGAAAAGATTTAGCTTTTAACAGGCAGCAAAACACAATTTTGCTTAGTTTATTGTAAAAATTGTTACAAATTTATTAATTTAATACCGTAGTAATAAACTCCCATTCAGTTTCAGTGGGAAAAGTGTTGTTGGTCTCCTTTTTTTGCAAGTGCGTCAATGTTTGGCATTATATTTGTTGTGGCAATTCTCAAGATAGATCCGAGGTGTTGGTCAGTTAACTTGGATCTGTGACGGGCTTTGTTGATGTTCACACAAATAGGTTGAACCAAATAACGTCAGCATCTTCTGTGCCATCTTCCGGAGGTTTGGAAAGAAACGCTTAATGGCCTTTGCTAATTTGAATGGCAGCAAAAAACTTGCTTTAGTACTTGACTCTTGAATCGCGGTTTGTCTGTGAAAAAGGTTTTGCTGAGTCTGTAAATTAGCCGTCAATCTCTGAGCTGTAGCCGCCCGTTCTTGTGGAAAAAATATTTTGTTGTCCACTCTTTATTGAACACTCGGCACTCACTGTCTACTTTTCTTTTCTTCGGTCCCTAATTTTTACTGAACGGCTGAAAGTGCAAAGCGACAAAATGAAGTAGAGAGTAACCGTTAACCGTAATGCATCACACTCAAGGGTCAATGTCTTCGGGGTGTGCCATCTGCTGGGGAAAGATGGGAATTACAGCTTGGTAAAATGATTGTGGTGAATTTATAATAAAATTTAATATAATATTATAATGTGGAAGAGTTCGGCGGGCCGGATTAAAAAGCCCAACTGGCCGTATATGGCCCGCGGGCCGTAGTTTGCCCATGTCTGGTTTAAAGTGTACACTTGAATTCTAGTGGACTTTACAGCGGCTCTTTCTGAACGAGGCGACCTGAGTGGTCTCGTGGTGGGAGACGGTACAGCCGAACACCTCGGCCTCTTCCCAGCGTTCTTTACTGAGGGTCAGGGTGCTGCTGCGGCTGTAGATGCCGTCCTTCTGTTCTTCTGTGCTGGTCAGAACCCCCTCGTTCACCACCGCCCCATCCACGGTCCAGCTCGGCAGCGCCCCCTGTGGAGAATAGGCAGAGAGCAGGCAGAGCAGCGAGGCCGTTCCATCAGAGAGCTGCAGAGAAGAAGGAGGGAGCAGACACACGGAGGGCTTCACGACCGGACCAGCTGGAGAACACAAACACACACACACACACACACACACACACACACACACACACACACACACACACACACACACACACACACACACACACACACACACACACACAATTAGATTAATGTGAATGTGAACTCTATCATACTGAACAAATATGATATTTGGTCATTCAGTGTAAAGGTGTAGAGCAGATACAGTAGTTTATCTGCACATCATACAACAGGACACAATTCTGATGAAGTCATCCAACCAAACTGCAGCTGAAATAATCTCCATCTGATTCCAGAAGTAAAATCCACACAATAACTCTGTAGTAGTGTGAGAATGACAGTAAGATTGGGGAAATGTGGTAAAGGTGTTTCCATACTTAGAGGACACTTTGCATTGGCAGCACATGCTTCAGTGATCTGGGAGTGTTTATAGTGCTGTGACTTTAACACTTCATGACTGAGAGCTGCTGCTACAGCAACTTCACCCACAGCTACCATGACTTTGATCCCCGTCTTCATCTGGACACTGATCCTCTGGACTCAAGGTCAGACACTGCTTCATATTTTATCTCTACAATCATCTGTTCATACTAATACACTTATTGTTTCTATTAGAATATTTCAGTTTCATGCTGCGTTATTGTGTATTTTTCAGAATGCAGAGGTCAAGCCACAGTAACTCAGACTCCTGCAGTGAAATCTGTTCTTCCAGGAGAAACAGTCACCATCAACTGTAGAACCAGTCCAGCAGTTTATCATCACAGCTCAAATGGTGACCTCTTACACTGGTATCAGCAGAAACCTGGAGAAGCTCCTAAACTCCTGATTAAATATGTAAATAAGCTACAGTCAGGTTTTCCAGCTCGTTTCAGTGGCAGTGGATCTGGATCTGATTTCACTCTGACCATCAGTGGAGTCCAGACTGAAGATGCAGGAGATTACTACTGTCAGTGTTTACATTACATCAGTAGCACCTATCTGTTCACACAGTGTTATAGAGTCGTACAAAAACCTCCCTCAGTCAGATTGTAGAGAGTCTGAACTGCTGCAGCTGGGAGCGACTGCAGGTGCTGAGTTGGAGGATGTGATACGACACAATGACACTCTGTGGAGGAGAAGAACCACATCACACTAACTCAAAACTCACATTAGAGATCACTTAATAATGATAAAAATTCTGTATGAATGCTGAGTATTTATTATATTATATCAATTTAATTTAAAACAGACAGATTAATAATTAGACCTGAAGGTCTTCATCAGTCTTTTCACACAATAGATTTTTTTTTTTTTTTTTTGTGAAAAAACTCTTGATTTCAGGTCTGATATATCTGTCTTAGACAAAACCGGACCAAATGAAACCAAGATCAATCAGATCAAAACCTTTTCCATCTTTATTGTGACATTTCAATAAATGAAAGTGAAAAGCAGTAAGAATAATATTAGAGAAAATAAAATCAGTTGGTCATGAGTGTGCACATCTCTAATCTAAGACATAATTGTAACGCCTTTAGATTTTATCACTGCATTCAATCTTCTTAGGCAAGTGTCAATGAATTTAGTGCTTAATCTTTATTTTAGAGATATTTTGCTAAACCACAGACTTTCATATGGATCTAGATAAGGACTTTGAGAAATTCCAAATCCCAGATCTTTTTGTAAAGCCATACCCCAGTACAGACTCTAATTCTGACCCTGTTATTAATCTCAGTCTCTGATTTTGTAGATTTCTACAGTCATGGTGTTTACTGTTCTAATTGAAAACATCACAGAATTCAAAATATCAAGTGTCTGATTATCAAACTCATTTCTGTTCTCTCTGACCCCTGAATATTTATTTCATCCAAACATACCGGCTTACAAAGTCTGTTTTTTATTACATTTTGTTTGGTTGCACCGTTTCGTGAATGTTTTGGTCTTGCAGAAAAATATCATCTGCCGGAAATCCCACAAAATTTCCCCAACAATCCTACTTTAATGGTCAGGTTTCATGTTGTCCTGATATTTTCTTACTAATAAGTGCTAATTTTCCTATGTACCTATGTGTCTTTATGTAGCACCAGAATCATTGAGGAACACTGTTTCAGCCATATATGCTTGAAATGACAATAAATTACTCTACAATAAGAAGTGGTTATGTGGAAAGATTTTGAGCCACGTGTTATTATGACGTTGATTTAATGAAGTAGAAAGAATATAGTACTTTATCTTTATTCAAAAGGCTTCAATTAACGGATAGCCACTTAACTACAGATTCTGAAAACATCTGTACAAAATAAAAACATTTACTTGTTACGCGTACGTAACGTCAATTCATGTGAAATGAGTTGCAGATACACTGCCATTGGCATAATATCATTACATTTTATTAAAAAAATGGATCCCTGTGCCAAATAACCAACCTTGTAATTCTAATTTAGATTTTGCTTCTAGTGAAAATGAGAATATCAACATACATTAGCCCGATGTACAGAATGGTTCAGATGTTGATTGTTCAGACTATTGGATTGTTGCGTGAAATAGCAACTTAGCACTTTTAGCCATAAATACTCGAACAGCAAAGGCCCTGAATGCTGAAGGTATCATTGAAAAAAATTTGCCTTCAACCATAACAACCACCACATTGTCCTGATTTGATACTTTAAATAGTAAGTGGTGTTATTTGATAACTACCCGGTGCTATAGGTGTTTTTATGTACAGTATATATACAAAATCGTTGGAAAATTGTTTAATTTTGTAATTTGAGTGATTCTTTAATTTCATAAAAATAAAAAAATAGATTTGCACTGTCCTGGGGTGTTTAAGACTCAAAATAGTAACTGGTAATTATTATTAAGTAGTATTTGGTAAATATAACCCCAGTGCTATAGGCGTTTGTTGAATTGTCAATAACTGAAATTCTGAAATGTTCATTTAATGTATATTAAAAATTATTTCATTTTGTAATCTGAGTGCTTCTTTTAGTTTAGTTCAGCTGTACTGTTTCAGCTATATATGCTCGAAATAACAATACATTACTAGATAGAATATAATACTTTATCTTTATTTAAACGGCTTAATTTAAAGGAAAGTCCCTTAACTGTAAATTCAGAGAACATATTTCAACCTACTGGTTTCAGTTCTTTAGGTAACATGTCTGTAGTGACTTTTTTGCATTCATTTTTCATGCTTCAGTGATCTGGGAGTGTTTATAATGCTGTGACTTTAACACTTCATGACTGAGAGCTGCTGCTACAGCAACTTCACCCACAGCTACCATGACTTTGATCCCCGTCTTCATCTGGACACTGATCCTCTGGACTCAAGGTCAGACACTGCTTCATATTTTATCTCTACAATCATCTGTTCATACTAATACACTTATTGTGTCTATTAGAATATTTCAGTTTCATGCTGCGTTATTGTGTATTTTTCAGAATGCAGAGGTCAAGTCACAGTAACTCAGACTCCTGCAGTGAAATCTGTTCTTCCAGGAGAAACAGTCACCATCAACTGTAGAACCAGTCCGGGAGTGTATAGTGGAAACCATTTACACTGGTATCAGCAGAAACCTGGAGAAGCTCCTAAACTCCTGATTAAATATGTAAATCAGAGACAGTCAGATTTTCCAGCTCGTTTCAGTGGCAGTGGATCTGGATCTGATTTCACTCTGACCATCAGTGGAGTCCAGACTGAAGATGCAGGAGATTACTACTGTCAGAGTTACCATTACATCAGTAGCACCAACCTGTTCACACAGTGTTATAGAGTCGTACAAAAACCTCCCTCAGTCAGATTGTAGAGAGACTGAACTGCTGCAGCTGGGAGCGACTGCAGGTGCTGAGTTGGAGGATGTGATACGACACAATGACACTCTGTGGAGGAGAAGAACCACATCACATTGACTCACAACTCATATTAGAGATCTTTCAATAAATTTCACACCACAGTGAACACAGTCCATCACATCTATTCTAACATTTGTAGTTATATAAATTTATTGTGGTCCAACTCAATATCTTCAGTGGATAATCTGTAATTTCCTTCAGTCTCTGTCCCTAATCCTGCCCCCTAGAAAGTCTCTGATTCTGATGAACATCCTGTGGAGATGATTCTCCATGTCAATATGTTCTGCTCTCTATGGAGAATTCTTGACTTACACCATCCCACCTCACTATCTCCTAATATTGCATTAAGACTCTTTTCTTTCCTGGCCCCTGTGTGGAGGATTTAACTTTCTCTCTCTGATTGAAAACCTGAGTCACTGTCTATCTTCAAAAAAAACCCAACTCCATTCAAACACCAAACACTAAAATGAGAACTTTATTTCTCTAAATCTCCTCATCTAGTGTTGTTGTACTGCTGTACTAACTAATGCTAATTCATCATGAACAAATCCTGTAAATGTAAATATCCCTGTGACAGAGAGTACATTTCTACTTCCAGTGCTGTCTTCTGCTTCAGGTCTCCTTCCAGTCTGCTGCTTTATTGAATCAGGAGACATGTAGCATGGAGTTGTCACTCTATTATATCACTCTACTTCCTGCTTCGCTACTGTTCGGACACTTTTACTTGCGCTCTTTGCTTTGCGCTTTTGCTTTTTCACTTTTATCTTTTGATTTAACTACCAGCAGTTCAACACAGTGCTCTAACTAAAGAATTGGGCACTCACACAAAAACTACAAATTCCTGGAACTATATTGACATTTGGAATATTCAACATCTTGGGGAATTTGTCATAGCGGTCTACCAGTCTGCTATTGCTGGCAGTTTACAATCCTAAATCAGGACAACACAGCTGCCCACACTCAAACAAAAGAGAAAATGCCTTCTTTTGGATCTCAATCCACCTGCTGCTCAAACTGCCACAATCTTCTACAAAAGATTGCAGTTCTCGAAACAAAGTTACTTGTGGTGCTGCCGACCCTGCCAGAACATACAGCAGAGCTTCATCGTGGTCCCTCTCAACATAAAGCTGGTGAGTCCTGTGAACCTAATGCTTCTAAACAGGTCATAGTGAGCTCAGAGAAACTTAAAGTAATTGAGGACATAAACCGATGGCATAAACAGGGTGCGAGACCCAAAGGTGCTGCATTAGCATCATCTACCCCAGATATGGGTCCAACTCGAGTAGCTAATATTGGTATTCCACCACCCCTTGTGTGGCATGAAAATAGATTTGAAGCACTAGTGAGTTTGGGCAAAGAATTCCCATATGTAAATGCACACAGATCACATCAGCCAGTAGCTAACAGAGCTAACAAACTCTCAATATCATACAGACAGCGGCTCTCAACTCAGACAGCAGCCGAGCCAAGCACGCTGATAGTGGGTGACTCTATTATCAGAAACATTGGAAGCAAGGCTAACCGTACATACCGTTTTCCTCGGGCAATGGTTTCTGATGTTAACAAGGAACTTTGGAACATTCTGATGAAACATAAGTTTCTCAGTCGGATTGTCACATGTGGGAAAGCATGATATTTGGAAAGAGCAGTCTGAGCTCCTCAAGAGGGATTTCAATGAACTTTTTGAAACACTTGCAAGACTGAAAGTTCAATCATTCATCAGTGGACCTCTCCCAGCCAGAGGAACAAATATGTTTTCTCGACTACTAAGTTTAAATTCATGGCTGCAAAAAACCTGCACCATGAGAGGACTGAATTACATTGACAATTTTAATATCTTCTGGAGTCAAAGGCAACTTTTTAACAGAGATGGTATCCACCCAAACAAACTAGGTGCTAGGTTGCTTAAAGACAATATCTTTTTCTTCCTTCATCGTTCATCAGCTGAGTGTGCCAGTCCACTCCTGAATGGCCTAAATTACCACAGGATTTCACACCAACACCAGGATGGACATTCAGTTGACAAGGATAAAACTCCGCAGCCACAACAACTACTGTTCACAGAAACAGCTCAGGCTGAGCCCTGCCCACAGATCTCACTATAGCCTGATGGTGAATCAACACACAAGGACGTTTCTGTGGATAACAACCAGGAAAAACAAGATAGCACTCCCGAACGTCCAGGAACACCAGAATCACAGCTGATGTTGTCACACTCTCTCTCCTTCTCTCCAACATCACCACTTCTGTGCTTTTCAGAGAAAATGGAGAAACTGGTATCTGCTGGAACTAAGCTTTCCCACTCTATTGCTGCGAGTCCCCAAATACCAACCAAGAAACTGCGGGCTCCACAACCACCAAAGCCTCCGGGCCCAGCCTGCCCTCCCCCTCCATCTGAGAGGGTACTCCGACCTCTGCTTCAACGTCAGGGATCACACCAGCCCTCATCTGCAAACAGCACTGGTAACTGATATGTGTTGGGTCCCCGCTATGACAGCAGTAACAATCAGAAATGTTTTCAGAACAAGCGGGAGCCCAATGTCCATTTAGCTTTCCCTATATCTGTCCTGATATGTGACAGAAAGACGAAGGCCCTCTCCAGCGGCACAACAACTCTATCTAATCTACTGCCTATTAGACGTCATTCTGAGATGGATACAGGGCCAAAACCAGTTACTGTTAAATTAGCACTTCTGAACATCCGTTCATTAAAGAACAAATCATTTTTACTTAGTGATCTTATCACCACTAACAACCTGGACTTCATGTTTCTAAATGAAACCTGGTTAGAAGACAGCTGCAGCGCTACAGTCCTCAATGAATTTTCAATCTGGTTTCCGCCAGCATCACAGCACAGAGACAGTGCTCATAAAGATAATAAATGATATTCGCTTAAACTCTGATTCAGGTAAAATATCAGTGCTGGTGCTACTAGATCTTAGTGCTGCCTTTGACACGGTAGATCACACCATACTCTTACATAGACTGGAAAACTGTGTAGGGCTTTCTGGGATGGTCGTCAAATGGTTTGTCATACCTAAAAAGGAGAGGTTACTATGTAAACATAGGTAACCATAAATCTAAGTGCACATCCATGACATGTGGAGTCCCACAGGGCTCAATTCTTGCACCGCTTCTCTTTAATTTGTATATGCTCCCGATTGGTCAAATAATGAAAAAGAACCAAATTGCTTACCACAGCTATGCAGATGACACCCAGATATACTTAGCCCTGTCCCCTAATGACTACAGCCCCATTGACTCTCTATGTAAGTGCATTGATGAAATTAACAGTTGGATGCGTCAAAACTTCCTCCAGTTAAACAAAGACAAAACTGAAGTCATTGTATTCTGGAGTAAAGATGAAACTCTCCAGGTTAACACACACCTTGACTCTAGGGGTCTAAAGACAAAAAATAAAGTCAGAAATCTTGGTGTAATTTTAGAGTCTGACCTTAATTTCAGTAGTCATGTGAAAGTGATAAGCAAATCAGCTTACTACCATCTCAGAAATATAGCCAGAATTAGATGTTTTGTCTCAAGACAGGACTTAGAGAAACTGTTCATGCTTTCATCACCAGCAGGGTGGATTATTGCAATGGACTCCTTACTGGGATCCCAAAAAGACCATTAGACAGCTGCAGCTCATACAGAACGCTGCTGCCAGAATTCTGACCAGAACCAAAAAATCTGAGCACATCACTCCAGTCCTCAGGTCCTTACACTGGTTTCCAGTTACATTTAGAGTAGATTTTAAAGTATTGTTACTCGTTTATAAATCACTTCATGGCTTAGGACCAAAATACATTACAGATATGCTAATTGAATATAAACCAAGCAGACTATTCAGATCATTAGGATCAGGTCAGTTAGAGATACCAAGGGTTCACTCAAAACAAGGTGCGTCAGCATTTAGTTATTATGCCACCTATAGCTGGAATCAGCTTCCAGAAGAGATCAGATGTGCTTCAACAGTAGACAATCAAGATTAAAAACACATCTGTTTAACTCTGCATTTACTGAATGAGCGCTGTGCTGCTTCACACTGACTGCACTTTTTATCCAAATCACTTTTACTCCTGTTTTATTCTTTTTAACATATTTTAAACTGTTTTTATTAAAATCACTTTTATATTCTTTAATTGTTATTTGTTTTTGTTATAATTTTATTGTTTGTTTCTTATTTTTCATATATTATTTTTCTCTTTTATAAACTGTTTTCTAATTTCTATGTAAAGCACTTTGAATGACCTCTGTGTATGAAATGTGCTATACAAATAAACTAGCCTTGCCTTGCCTAGCCTAATGCTTCTTCTCTTAAAAGGAAGCATAATTGGTCAAAATTGGTGTCTGACTGGTCACCCTGCCTTGTAGCTCAGAAATAAGAAGAATTCAGAAAATTGATATCACATTTATGGCACAAACAGAATTTATTGCAGTTATTTTAATGTTGTTGCAGGCCTATGGGTTGATATTAAACCTGATTGATATTGTTCTACAACGAGGTCATGTAGCTGTTCTTATAAACTTTGGTTATAGAAATTTAATAGTAACAGCAATACATTATTTGCCTTTAATCAACATACATGGCAGGTGTATAGTAACTAGCACTTTGTATGAGCTTGAATGTGACTGGTTGATTCTGAAAGCTTCTAAAGTTTGTGCAAACATAAGCAAACTGGGAATTTGACATTTTTGTTTATCTTTTTTCCCCTTAAAAATTTCTGGTTGTTTATCAATTAATTTATAAAATATTGCAGTTTCACAATAAAGGTGAAAAAGGTTCTGACATAGTTTCACATGTAGAGTCTATAGATATATTCTGTCATAATCAGATGCATATTTGAAGCTACTGACAGATGAGTTTGCATAATTTGAGGACACTTTGCATTGGCAGCACATGCTTCAGTGATCTGGGAGTGTTTATAGTGCTGTGACTTTAACACTTCATGACTGAGAGCTGCTGCTACAGCAACTTCACCCACAGCTACCATGACTTTGATCCCCGTCTTCATCTGGACACTGATCCTCTGGACTCAAGGTCAGACACTGCTTCATATTTTATCTCTACAATCATCTGTTCATACTAATACACTTATTGTTTCTATTAGAATATTTCAGTTTCATGCTGCGTTATTGTGTATTTTTCAGAATGCAGAGGTCAAGTCACAGTAACTCAGACTCCTGCAGTGAAATCTGTTCTTCCAGGAGAAACAGTCACCATCAACTGTAAAACCAATCCAGCAGTTTATCATCACAGCTCAAATGGTGACATCTTACACTGGTATCAGCAGAAACCTGGAGAAGTTCCTAAACTCCTGATTAAGCTCGTAAATCAGAGACAGTCAGGTTTTCCAGCTCGTTTCAGTGGCAGTGGATCTGGATCTGATTTCACTCTGACCATCAGTGGAGTCCAGACTGAAGATGCAGGAGATTACTACTGTCAGAGTCACCATTCCATCACTGGCTACTGGTTCACACAGTGTTATAGAGTCGTACAAAAACCTCCCTCAGTCAGATTGTAGAGAGACTGAACTGCTGCAGCTGGGAGCGACTGCAGGTGCTGAGTTGGAGGATGTGATACGACACAATGACACTCTGTGGAGGAGAAGAACCACATCACACTGACTCACAACTCACATTAGACATCTTTCAATAATTTTCCCACCACAGTGAACACAGTCCAAAGACCAAAGGCATGTGAACCATAGAATATAAATTCCTAATTTGGATAATTCAACTAAGAGTGACTACGCCACCCCCACTTTAGCAACTTAGTGGGAGAAATAAGACAACCCGCTCAAGCAATTCAAGTGAATGAATTAGAAGCCAGAGTACAAAGGAGTTTACAATTTATTTAACAGCAATGATAAAATACGAGCTTCACATATAAAAATACTCAACAGATTCCCCCCCTACTGGTTCAGATTTAAACACCCACTGGGCATAAAGGAATGGGTTCTGGCATTTAATAAAAAAAAATTAAACACAAAAATCACATCAAAAATAAACCTGTATGAAAAATATTTCGATCGCACGTCAAATCCAAAGAATAAACAAATAAGCAAACACCCAATACACAAGAACTCAATTCCTACACAAACCCACAGCGGAAACCCAAGTAGAGGGAGATCAAACTTAAAAAGAAAATAAATGGAAAAATACAAAAGGAAAGAAACAGTGGTTGCCCAATCAACAGCCAAAAGTACTCCTCCTTTTAAAACAGCCAGATTAACCTGGCTACCTCATTTGAAGAGAAGCTTTTCCCCTTTGTCCAATATGAACGAAGCTGGCTAGTGATATCAGGTGTTATCGAGCAATTGGTTATTTGCTACACATCCTGTTCTGGAAAGCGGTGCATCTACTTTTAGGAACTGATACAGGACACCCCTTAAGAATGCCCAGCAATCACTAAAGTCGCTAACTCCACCAAATTGAAGAGGCAGAATATCCACAGCGACCTTTAGGGCACAGGCATACCAGAGGAAACGAAATAGAACGATAATTTTTAACAAGATCGTATAACAGACTAGTCGCAGCAGTCCTTCCAACGCACACACATACCAGAGGGAACGGGATCAAACGATAGATTCTCAGTGTCGCAAGACTTTAAACACCTGTGTAATTATCCTACCCACCCTCTTTAAGCGAAAGTAGTCTCAATCCGGTCACATTATTATTAACCTTTATTCAACCAGATTTGTCTCATTGAGATAAAGAATCTCTTTTTCAAGAGAGACCTGGCCAAAATAGCAGAACAAATTAAATTACACAATCACAAAACAAATAAAAAGGCAAAAAATAACTCAAGTGCATTTCAATTTAAATAAAAGTGCCATTAATAAAAACATTTGCAAGTGTGAATGGACTCATGTTCTATAGATTTAACATAACATTTAAAATCATTTAAGGAAATTAGACACTGTAGCTTTAGTGATTTCTGTAGTTCATTCCAAGTTGAAGGTGCAAAAAACATACAAGCCTTTTTAAACAGGAAGTGCGTCTGCAGAGACAACAAACCAATCTTTCAAAATAGAAAGGCAATGAAGATGGAGTAGATTTGAAACCTTAAAACCAAACATAAATGAGTGACTTGGCCCCTGTGATTTAATTTGGGCCTTGGAAAATGTTTCAGGATTTAAGACTACATAAGGGAACTGCATAAAAATAGACTCATTTTCTAACTGCAAATGGACAGCCCCACTAGCAAGGGGAATCAGAAAGACAAACAAGACCAAACAAAACTTCATTTTTTCCTTTTCCTTTTCTCTTTTCCTTTTGAACAAGTCCAACAGCAGAAGACTCGACCGAGACTGCAACAGGCTGTAGCTGCTAAGGCTACAGCAGACTATAACTGATGAAATGAAGGGAGCTGAGTCCGTAGTAGGCAGACCCACTGAGATGACGATAGTGTGGATATAAAGGCCACAATTAAAGAAAGGCCTCAATATCAAAGACTTTTTGAGGTTTCTTTCATTAATTCGAGGCTAAAACAGACAGAATGTAGTGGTGATATACCTCTTGCAATTCCAAAGAATGATACAAGATGTAAATCAGTAGTGCAGAGATCCAAAGGCCCAAAAATACCAAAAAAAAGCGACTAAACTCCACGTCGAAATACAGTAATCCACTCGGTTACTTTAAAAATCTAAATGTTGAAATTCCACGGTTAAAAACAATATTTAAAAGAAATGCCTTTTCAAACACAAAACAAAAACTACAGGACAAACATGGTTTCTGCCATCTTGGATTAGATATATCAGATACTTCAAGACTTTTACTTGAGTAATATTCTAAAAGGTAACTTTCACTTCTACCAAAGTCTTTTTCTAGTACGATACTTGTACTTTTACTCAAATATTGCTTTCTAGTACTTTATACAACACTGTTATTTATTAAAGCTAAATGAGGAAACAAACAGCATGTTATAACCTTGAAAGGTGCAATATGTTTAAACTAAGAATCTGAAACCTGACAATTTTCTTAACAATTAAAAGCAAAACTAATCCTTTGTTGATTAAACTGTCTAAAGGCTCTAGCAGTCTGATATGACATGATGGGAGTGTGGAAAAAATATATCATGAACGATGGTGTTTATTATTATATGTGAGTACATATATTAAGCATTCAATAATTTATTATAATTTTGTAATTTTCACTGTTATTCCGTTATTCTGTGTGGAGGATTTAACTTTCTCTCTCTGACTGAAAACCTGAGTCACTGTCAATCTTCAAAAAAATCCCCAACTCAAACATTCAAATTCTGACCAATCAGTGAAAGAAGAAGTGAAAGTGATCCTCCTCACTACATAAAGAGGCAGATTTACTGAGTCACACACGCACACGCACGCACACACACGCACGCACGCACGCACACACATCATACACACACACACACACACAAATACACATCATACACACACACACACACACGCACGCACACACATCATACACACGCACACACGCACACACACACACACACACACACACACACACACACACACACACACACACACACACACACACACACACACACACACGGAGACAGTTTATAACCTTCGGGAAGCGGAGTTTGATCGGGAGATTATTCCATTACGCTGCATTATTGACGTCTGAGGTCGGGTGCTCTCGTGTTCGCTCTGTTTACGTTCTGTTAGCTCGGTAATTCGACAATAGGCTGTTGACAGAGTAACGTTAACGTTCGGTTATAAAGGTTAAAACAATGCTTATGTAGTCGAATTGTATGTACTTGTGGGAGTTATATGGTACGTTTAAGTTACAGACAGCAAGATGTCTTAGTGGTTAGCACGTTCGCCTCACACCTCCGGGGTTCGATTCCTGCATTGTGTGTGTGGAGTTATGGTTAACATAAAAGAAAACTTTTTTAATGAAAAATAAAATAATAGAAAAAAAGAATTAAAAACGTTAAAAAAACCTCTGTGTCTTTTTTTTGGCAGACAATAGCAGGGCTGTATCTTTTAGTACTATATAGAAAACAACTTTTGTTCTGCCAGATCTCCCAGTCAGGGGTTGATAAAGTTTACTTCTTGGATTTTTATGGCTATTTTGAATTTTACTTGAATACAACCCCCCCCCCCCCCCCCCCAACAAATACAAATACAGATTCAAATACCGGCTGCTTTGCACACCCCTAACACACACACACACACACACACACACACACACACACACACACACACACACATTTGCATGAACAGCTCTGAGACTCAGAATAGATCACCACTTTCAGCAGATGTTCATGGTTCTTCAGCCAAACTCACTCAAGCACAACACACAGTGCTGAACTCGACCTACTGTTAAAGGTGCTGTTCCAAATCGCTGACAAAGACACTTCACTCATGAAGAAGGAGACCTGCTTTCTACATAGAAGCTTTATTTCAGCAGAGCTACACACTGACATCACCTCAGACTACTAAGCATGGTTTAAAGTGTACACTTGAATTCTAGTGGATTTCACAGCGGCTCTTTCTGAATGAGGCGACCTGAGTGGTGTCGTGGTGGGAGACGGTACAGCCGAACACCTCGGCCTCTTCCCAGCGCTCTTTACTGAGGGTCAGGGTGCTGCTGCGGCTGTAGATGCCGTCCTTCTGTTCTTCTGTGCTGGTCAGAACCCCCTCGTTCACCTCGGCACCGTCCACGGTCCAGCTCGGCAGCGCCCCCTGTGGAGAATAGGCAGAGAGCAGGCAGAGCAGCGAGGCTGTTCCATCAGAGAGCTGCAGAGAAGAAGGACGGAGCAGAGACATGGAGGGCTTCACCACCGGACCAGCTGGAGAACACACACACACACACAATTAGGTTAATGTGAATGTGATCTCTATCATACTGAACATGGTGATATTTGGTCATTCATTGTAACGGCTGTACAGCAGATGCAGTAGTTTATCTGCACATCATACAACAGAACACAATTCTGATAAAGTCATCCAACCAAACTGCAGCTGAATATAATCTCCATCTGATTCCACAAGTAAAATCCACACAATAACTCTGTAGTAGTGTGAGAATGACAGTAAGATTGGGGAAATGTGGTAAAGGTGTTTCCATACTTAGAGGACACTTTGCATTGGCAGCACATGCTTCAGTGATCTGGGAGTGTTTATAGTGCTGTGACTTTAACACTTCATGACTGAGAGCTGCTGCTACAGCAACTTCACCCACAGCTACCATGACTACCATGATCCCCGTCTTCATCTGGACACTGATCCTCTGGACTCAAGGTCAGACACTGCTTCATATTTTATCTCTACAATCATCTGTTCATACTAATACACTTATTGTGTCTATTAGAATATTTCAGTTTCATGCTGCGTTATTGTGTATTTTTCAGAATGCAGAGGTCAAGTCACAGTAACTCAGACTCCTGCAGTGAAATCTGTTCTTCCAGGAGAAACAGTCACCATCAACTGTAAAACCAGTCAGGCAGTGGCTGGTGGTAACTACTTACACTGGTATCAGCAGAAACCTGGAGAAGCTCCTAAATTCTTGATTAAGCTCGCAAATCAGAGACAGTCAGATTTTCCAGCTCGTTTCAGTGGCAGTGGATCTGGATCTGATTTCACTCTGACCATCAGTGGAGTCCAGACTGAAGATGCAGGAGATTACTACTGTCAGAGTTACCATTCAATCACTGGCTACTGGTTCACACAGTGTTATAGAGTCGTACAAAAACCTCCCTCAGTCAGATTGTAGAGAGACTGAACTGCTGCAGCTGGGAGCGACTGCAGGTGCTGAGTTGGAGGATGTGATACGACACAATGACACTCTGTGGAGGAGATGAACCACATCACACTAACTCACAACTCACATTAGAGATCTCTCAATAATCATGAATATATGAAAGCTGAGTATTTATTTTGTTTTTTTCCATCAAATACATTCAAAGCAGACAGATTTATGATTAGAACTGAAGGTCTTTATCAGTCTTTTGACACAATAGTTTTTTCATTTTTCTGAAAAAAATCTTGATCACAGGTCTGATATATCTGTCTTAGACCAAACCAAACCAAATGAATACAAGATTGATCTTTTTCTTCTTTCGGCTTTTCCCTTCAGGGGTCGCCACAGCGAATCATCTCTCTCCACCTATCCCTATCTTCTGCATCCTCAACATTTGCACCCACTAGCTTCATATCCTCATTAATTACATCCATATACGTCCTCTTTGGCCTTCCTCTTTGCCTCCTGCCTGGCAGCTCCATATCCAACATTCTCCTACTAATATATTCACCAAACCATCTTAATCTGGCCTCCCTAACTTTGTCCCCCAAACGTCCAACATGAGCTGTCCCTCCGATGTACTCGTTCCTAATTCTGTCCAATCTTGTCACTCCCAAAGAGAACCTAAACATATTCAGCTCGGCTACCTCTAGCTCTGACTCCTGTCTTTTCTTCAGTGACACTGTCTCTAAACCATACAGCATGGCCGGTCTCACCACTGTCCTGTACACCTTCCCCTTGATTCTTGCTGATATTTTCCTATCACACAGAACTCCTGACACCTTTCTCCACCCACTCCAACCTGTCTACACTCGCTTCTTTACTTCTTTCCCACTCTCTCCATTACTCTGGACTGTTGACCCCAAGTACTTAAAATCCTTCTTCACCTCTTCACCCTGTAACTTTACTGTTCCACTTCCCTCCCTTACTACGACTGACTTTCATTCCTCTTCTCTCCAGCGCAAACCTCCACCTCTCCAGGTTTTCCTCCACCTGCTCCCTGCTCTCACTACAGATCATAATGTCATCTGCAAACATTATCGTCCAAGGAGACTCCTATCTGTCCTCTTCTGACAACTGGTCCATCACTATAGCAACAGGAAGGGCTCGAGCCGAACCCTGATGCAGTCCTCTTCTCTTGGCACCCTGTCATACGCTTTGTCTAAGTCTACAAACACACAGTGCAACTCCCTCTGACCATCCCTATACTTCTCCATCAACATTCTCAGAGCAAAAATTGCATCTGTTGTGCTGTTTCTGGGCATGAAGCCATACTGCTGCTCACAAATTTCCACCACCTTCTTTAACCTAGCTTCCACTACTCTTTCCCACAGCTTCATTGTATGGCTCATCAACTTTATAACCCCATAGTTGCTGCAACTCTGCACGTCACCCTTATTCTTAAAGATCGGCACTAACACACTCCTTCTCCATTCCTCAGGCATCCTCTCACTCTCTAAAACCCTGTTGAACAAACTAGTTAAAAATTCCACTGCTGCCTCTCCTAGACACTTCCAGACCTCTATCGGGATGTCGTCAGGACCAGCTGCCTTTCCACTTTTCATCCTCTTCAAAGCCTTTCTGACTTCATCCTTTCTAATCTTATCTACTTCCTGTTCCATCCTTTCTACTCTTTTTTCCCTCTCATTTTCCTCATTCATCAGCTCCTCAAAGTATTCCTTCCATCTCCTCTGTACACTCTCCTCACTTGTGAGCACCCTTCCATCTTTATCCTTAATAATTCTAACTTGCTGCACATCCTTCCCATCTCGATCCCTTTGCCTAGCTAACCTGTACAAGTCCTTCTCTCCATCTCTAGTGTCTAACCTAGTGTACAACTCATCATATGCCTTTTACTTGGCCTTAGACACCTCCCTCTGCACTGTAACTCCTTGTATTCCTGCCTATTCTCCAGTCCTGTCCATATCCCATTTCTTCTTGGCTAATCCCTTCCTCTGGATACTATCCTGAACTTCCGCATTCCACCACCAAGTCTCCTTATCTCCTTTCCTCCTTCCAGATGACACACCCAGCACCTTTCTCCCTGTCTCCCTGATCACTTCTGCTGTAGATTTCCAGTCATCTGGCAGCACTACCTGACCACCCAGAGCCTGCCTCAACTTCTGTCTGAATTTCTCACAACATTCCTCCTTTTTCAGCTTCCACCACTTAGTTTTCTTCTCTATCTTTGACTTCTTCCTCTTACAGAACATCAGAGTCATCCTACACACCACCATCCTATGCTGTCTGGCTACAGTCTCTCCCACTACCACTTTACAGTCAGTAATCTCTTTCAGATTGCCTCTTCTACATAGGATGTAGTCTACCTGTGTTCTCCTACCTCCACTCTCGTAAAACACCCTATGTTCCTCCCTCTTCTGAAAATAAGTGTTAACCACAGCAATGTCCATCCTCTTAGCAAAGTCCACTACCATCTGTCCTTCAAGATTCCTTTCCTTAAATACAAACTTGCCTATCACCTCCTCATCACCTGTGTTCCCTCACCAACATGTCCATTAAAATCTGCTCCTATCACCACTCTCTCACCCGTGGGAATACTCTCCATCGCCTCATCTAATTCACTCCAGAATCTCCATTTCTCCTCTAACTCACAACCTACCTGTGGGACATAACCACTAACAACATTCAACATCACCCCTTCAATCTCTAACTTCAGGCTCATCATCCTGTCTGACACTCTCTTCACCTCCAGAACATTCCACACAAACTTCTCCTTCAGGACCACACCTACCCCATTTCTCTTGCTATCCACACCATAATAAAACAGCTTGAATCCTGCTCCTACTGTATTCTTCAAGCCTTGCTACCCTTCCACTGGTCTCCTGTACACACAGTATTTCCACTTTCCTTCTCTTCATCATATCAGCCAGCTCTCTACTTTTCCCTGTCATAATAACATTCAGAGTTCCTATTCTCAGTCCTACACTCTTACCTTCCCTCTTTTCTCTCTGTCTGTGCACTCTCCTCCCTCCTCTACTTCTTCAACCAACAGTAGCCCAATTTCCACCAGCGCCCTGAAGGTCAACGGCGCCGATGGCAGTTGTTGTTAACCCGGGCCTCGACCTATCCGGTATGAAATTCGTATTGACGATTCGCATGATTAAATTTGGCAATGTTTAAGGCCGGATGCCCTTCCTGACGCAAACCTCTCTATTTATCTGGGCTTCAACTTCTTCCACTGGACTGTGACCCCCATGGCTAGATTAAACCAAGATTAATGTCAGAGCTTTTTTTACTTTTATTGTGAAATTGCAAAAAAAGTAAGTGAAAAACAGAGTGTGTGAAAAACAGAGGTCATGAGTGTGCACATCTCTAAACTAACACTTAGTTGAAGCACCTTTAGATTTTATCACTGCATTCAATCTTGTAAGGCAAGAGTCAATAAATTTAGTGTTTTATCTTGATATACTGATATTTTGCTATTCTTCCTTGGCAAAGTATTCTAACTCTGACAGATTAATTGGACATTTAAACTACATAGAACAACACAGAGCTAAGGACTAAGGAGGGAGAAGAGTGTGTGTGAGGGGTGTGTGGGATTATAAATATATACTGTATAAAACAGAACCTTGCGGAACACCAAATGTTACCTTAGTTTGTTTAGACTAGTCACCATTTAGATCTACTAACTGATAGCGATCCGTCAAATAAGAACTGAGCCAGGAGACGGCTGTCCCTTTAACACCGACAACATGTTCTATCCTATCAAATAGAACAGCATGGTCAATGGTATCAAAAGCTGCACTAAGATAAAACAATAGCAGCAAAGAGAGCAAAACAATGACAGTTCAAATACAGTCTATATCTATAGCATGAAATATTACCAGCAATCACAGATAGTGACAGATAGCTTCAGATCACAAATACCAATACCAACACAGTATATGCTTTTACAGGCAGGTTAAAACAGTTAAAAATAGTTTCTCATTGGCTTTCAGACAACACCAGCCTCGCACTGTGGTGAACTCCAGCACCCAAGAGAGATGCAGCTCCCAAAAGGAGGCATTTTAGCCATCTTTGGAGCTGTACTTCCTGATTAATCTGACTCCACGAGTGCTGCTAGCGAGCTTGTTATGTATCAATCGATCATTTTCTCTCTGGGTCTTGTTTTTTCTGTCAATTTGGGAAGGTATAACATTTCATTTGTAAGATAATTTATCTGTAGCATGTTACGTTTACAATATTAAACCTTTGTTCAACAGCAACAATTAAAAAAATCATAAAATCATAAAACAAATTCTGTGACAGTTAAAAAAAAATTAAAACGTCACTTTTGACAGTCAGTAATTGTTCATCATGAAAATTATTTCACTGTAATCTTGCAGTGAATCATATTGAATCTATATTTTAATGTTTCATTGAACAAGGAAAGCACCTTAAGTACAAATTCTGAGAACTTTTTTTTGTCATCCTACTGGTTTCAGTTCTGTCTGTGTGTTGTCTGTAGTGAAAACGTTATTTTTTATTTTTGCATTCATTTTTCATGCTTCAGTGATCAGGGAGTGTTTGTAGTGCTGTGACTTCAGATCACAGATACCAATACCAACACAGTATATGCTTTTACAGGCAGGTTAAAACAGTTAAAAATAGTTTCTCATTGGCTTTCAGACAACACCAGCCTCGCACTGTGGTGAACTCCAGCACCCAAGAGAGATGCAGTTCACAAAAGGAGGCATTTTAGCCATCTTTGGAGCTTTACTTCCTGATTAATCTGACTCCACGAGTGCTGCTAGCGAGCTTGTTATATATCAATCGATCATTTTCTCTCTGGGTCTTGTTTTTTCTGTCAATTTAGGAAGGTATAAAATTTCATTTGTAAGTTAATTTATCTGTAGTATGTTATGTTTACAATATCAAACCTTTGTTCAACAGCAACAACTAAAAAAATCATAAAATCATAAAACACTTTCTTTGACAATTAAAAAAAATAAAACGCCACTTTCGACAGTCAGTAATTGTTTGTCATGAAAATTCTTTGACTGTAATCTTGTAGTGAATCATAGTGAATCTATATTTTAATGCTTAAGTACAAAGAGAAACTTTTTGTCATCCTACTGGTTTCAGTTCTGTATGTGTGATGTCTGTAGTGAAAACGTTATTTTCTATTTTTGCATTCATTTTTCATGCTTCAGTGATCTGGGAGTGTTTATAGTGCTGTGACTTTAACACTTCATGACTGAGAGCTGCTGCTACAGCAACTTCACCCACAGCTACCATGACTTTGATCCCCGTCTTCATCTGGACACTGATCCTCTGGACTCAAGGTCAGACACTGCTTCATATTTTATCTCTACAATCATCTGTTCATACTAATACACTTATTGTTCTATTAGAATATTTCAGTTTCATGCTGCGTTATTGTGTATTTTTCAGAATGCAGAGGTCAAGTCACAGTAACTCAGACTCCTGCAGTGAAATCTGTTCTTCCAGGAGAAACAGTCACCATCAACTGTAAAACTAATCCTCAAGTGTATCAAGACTGGGGTAATCAACCTTTACAATGGTATCAGCAGAAACCTGGAGAAGCTCCTAAACTCCTGATTAAGCTTGCAAATCAGAGACAGTCAGATTTTCCAGCCCGTTTCAGTGGCAGTGGATCTGGATCTGATTTCACTCTGACCATCAGTGGAGTCCAGACTGAAGATGCAGGAGATTACTACTGTCAGAGTTACCATTACATCAGTAGCACCCACCTGTTCACACAGTGTTATAGAGTCGTACAAAAACCTCCCTCAGTCAGATTGTAGAGAGACTGAACTGCTGCAGCTGGGAGCGACTGCAGGTGCTGAGTTGGAGGATGTGATACGACACAATGACACTCTGTGGAGGAGAAGAACCACATCACACTAACTCACAACTCACATTAGACATCTCTCAATAATCATGAATATATGAAAACTGAGTATTTATGATTTTTTTTTCCATCAAATACATTCACAACAGACAGATTTAGGATTAGAACTATCAGTCTTTTCACACAATAGTTTTTCTATTTTTGTGAAAAAAATCTTGATTGCAGGTCTGATATATCTGTCTTAGACCAAACCAAACCAAATGAAACCTAGATTATTGTCAGAACCTTTTTTTTACTTTTATTGTGAAATTGCCATAAATGAAAGTGAAAAACAGTAAGAATCATTTTAGTTAAAATTAAAATAAAATCAGTTGGTCATGAGTGTGCACACCCCTAAACTAACACTTAGTTGTAGCACCTTTAGATTTTATAACTGCATTCAATCGTCTTAGGCAAGAGTCAATAAACTTAGTGATAAATCTTTATTTAGAGATATTTTGACCATTCTTCATTTAGAAAAGTATTCTAACTCTCTCAGATTAGCTGGACATTTCCTGTGTACAGCCCTCGTCGGCTCAACCCAATCCAGATGAAGAAAAGCAGCCCCAATGTATAATACCTATGATCCATCACTCAATAATCATCACACCACACTGAACACAGTCCTCCACGTTCACTACTGTAAGATAAATAGTTTTACAGTTTTAAAGATTCTTGTTATTCATGATAACTCAGACTGGATGGATAATTTTTACATTTGTTTCAGTGTCTATCACTAATCCTACCCTCAGTACAGTCTCTGATTTTGATCCTGTTATTAATCTGGTCTCAGTCTCTGGTTTTGTAGATTTCTACAGTCATGGTGTTTACTGTTCCAATTGAAAACATCACAGATTTCCACATATAAGGAATCTGATTATCAAACTCATTTCTGTTCTCTCTGACCCCACACACACTCCATCTAAACTATCCTGCTCACAAAGACTGATTTTCATTCAGTTTTGTTTGTGTGCATTGTTTTGATGCCAAAAAAATCTTTGGTGTCCTTACTTCAATGATTATCCATTGATCCAGTCACACAAACACCCATCTCTACATGAGTCTTTTGATGAGGCATATCAAGACCCTGTGTTCGCCCTCACTGGACCCTCTGCAGTTTGTTTATCATCACAACCACTCCACAGACATCATCACCTTCCTCCATCTGGTCCTTAACCTCCTTGTCAAAATGACACATTTGTGCGAATTCTATTCATAGCATTAGTTCAGCATTAAGTTCAATCATTACTCAACATCTGACTGAAAAGCTGTGCCTGAACAATTTCCTCTGCAGTTGGATTTTAGATTTCCTTATTGGAAGACTTCAGTCAGTCCAAATCAAAAAGCACCATCACTAAACTACACCACAGTGAGCATTGAGACCCCTCAGGGCTGTACACTCAGGTCACATCTGTTCACTCTGCTCACTCATAACTGTGCAGTTATACACAGCTCAAACAACATCATCAAGCTCACCAATGACACGACAGTGCTGGGTCTCATCAGCAAGAACAAACTGTCAGCATACAGAGAAGAGAGAAAACAGCTAATAGCCTCATATAGAGCCATCTGTCTCTGAACATGGGCAAAACAAAAAACGATGATTGTTGACTTCAGGAAAGCAGAGTGGCCATGCTCTGATGAAGATTTACTTGAAGATCCTCCATGAAGATCATCAAGAGCACCAAATTCCTTGATGTTCACCTAGCAGAGAATCCCATCTGATTCTTCAACATTAGCTCCACCAAGAACAAAGCTCTGCAGCATTTCTACATTTTGTAAAGTCTGAGGAAAGCCCATCTCCCACCCCTATCATTATCATGTTTTACTGGCTGACTAATGAGAGTTTACTGAGCAGCTGCATCACTGCATGTTCTGCAAAGTCCCTGCAGTAGATAGTGAGGGCAGCTGAGAAGATCATCAGCAGTCTCATTTACACCACATGCTGCATCTGCAAGGCCAACAGCATTGTGGAGGACCCCACACACACCTCACACACACTCTACACACTCCTGTTGTCTGTAAAAAGGTACCGAAGCGTTCAGGTCTTCACAACCAGACTATGTAACAGTTTCTTCCCTTTACACCTTTACACTCAGTCTGCAATCGTTGCACATTATTTTTTTCTACATTCTTTGGGATCCTGCTACAAAAAAAAGAACTTTTCACACACCATCAGATGTCATACTGATCAGTGCTATCTTCATGTATCTGTCTTGTTATCTGTCTGTCATGACTTGCATTGTATATTCCCACTCAACACGTGAGATCATGCGATGATCACAGTGACATCACACAATCCTCATACTGTGATCCTCAGCATGTGTGTAAAGCGTGAGCTCAATGTGAGTTCATCTGATCCTCATACTGTGATCCTCAGCATGTGTGTAAAGCGTGAGCTCAATGTGAGTTTATCTGATCCTCATACTGTGATCCTCAGCATGTGTGTAAAGCATGAGCTCATTGTAAATGCTTCACACTCCGGTCCAGTTGGTGGTTTTAAATGCACCATCTAAGCTGGTCTTCCAACCACCATAAAACATTTAAAGAAGAAGAAAAAGTTGTGCATGGGATTGTTACACCGCAGAAATGGTGAGTGGCCTATTTACATACTTTTAGATGTGCAATGTGGTCTGGTCTTTTTTTTTTTAGCAGAGTACTGCTCACACATGCTACTGTACATGTATACCAGCCATTTTACCTTCAGTAATCACACCAAAACTGCTAGCTGCAGCTAGTTTGCCTATCAGAATTTGTGAATTGTTAGGCCTGTTATGTCAGATCATTACAACATCACTAACTTTATATTTCAATATATAATATTTTTTTTATTTATACTTATATTTCAATAATTAACAAGCGCTGTAAAACAACAGTAAGCAAGAATGCTGCACTGGTGGAATAGCGTAAACTATCATTGCTCTTTGGATAAAAAGATGAAGTACGCCTACTCTTAGACACTCATATTAAAGATAAAAAGCCTTATTTCACCACGCTATATGACTAGTTTTTTTTTAACAACAACTTCTATCTGCGGAACTGGAGCTGATTTATGTTAAAAGCTTCAACGTCACTTCCCATTTACCAAAACTCAAAGTGACTGACATTCATCCTCTTATTAACATAACAAGCAACTTTACCCAGATATCAGAGGCAACACCACATCATTAAGAATGTAAAGTGTAGATCTACAAAAGTGTAGTTTAAAGTAGTTTATGATACACACTTTCTTTACACAACAATTGTCCAAAGAAGACTTCTTAAACAATTATCAAATACAGTAATCAGTGAGAGTGGCTAAGGTTGTCCTCTCAAACAAAAATAATTTGTAAAAGATGTATGTGTTTCATATAATGTTTTACTAATACAGAAGTTCTTTTTGGCCTGTTAGGATTTGGAAACAAAAATTAAGGCATTGAAAAGACAGCAACAAAAAGTTCGTAGAAAATCAAAAAAGATCATTTAGGCTCTACAGAAAAAAAATGAAAACACTTCTGATAGTGAACACTCCTCCAGAGAACTTGAATCAGACTACTCATCAGACGACTCAGGAAATATGCTGAATGTTGTGGAGCAGCATCTAAATGAAGACTTGCAAGAACAGTATGATTCAGAATCACAACAGAATACCATAATTAATATGCAAGATCAAGTGCTATGGTATGAAATTGATAGACTAAATGATTCCATGGATGTTACCAGTGAAAGTAACTCAGAGCTAGCTTTGTCTCTGGAGAAAAAGCTGTCTGAGTGGGCAATGAAATTCAACATCTCCATGACCTCTCTCACTCATTTGCTTAAGATTTTGAAGGAACACGACATTGATGTTCCAGCAGACGGACGAACACTATTGAAAACACCTCGTTCTGGCAGTTTGAGAATAACAGAAAAATCAGGTATATTTTAACTTTGAAAATGTCCATGCACTCATTTGGCAATATTATTCAGAAATTCCACTGAACTGTAAAATCTTGTTTTTGATAGGTGGCAAATACACATATTTTGGATTAAAGGAAGGTCTTACGCATACTCTGTCTGAGCAAGACACTTCAAAATACGACCACTTTGAGATTTCTTTGAATATTGATGGCCTTTATTGATGAATATTTCAAGTCCAAAAACCTCACAATGTGGCCACTTCAGTGTGCTGTCATCAACATTGATGAAGTGAAAAACAGTCCTTTTGTTGTTGCTCTGTTTTCTGGAGCAAAGAAACCAAATGATTTGGAGTTTTTGAGGGATTTTATGGAGGAGCTGCAAGAACTGATGGAAACAGGCTTTAAAGGGAAGAGAATTGTCCTCAAAAACATCATATGTGATGCACCAGCACGAGCCCTCATCAAAGGAATAGTTCAGTTTAATGGCCGCTATGGCTGTGACTTTTGTGATGTAAAGGGAGTTCATGAGAGCAAAATGCTTTTTTTGTATAAAGGAAATCTCAGAACCAATGAGTCATTTAGACAGAAGACAAATCCTGAACATCACAAAACAGATAGCATTCTTTTGAATCTGGACATTGATATGATCAGGCAGTTCCCAATAGATCCCATGCATTGTGTAGATCGAGGAGTGACTAAGCGAATGTTGATGCTGTGGAAAGAAGGACCTTTGGCCCATAGATTATCGGCTGGACATCTTAGCACAATTACTTAATTTCATCAAGCTGTCCGACATTACATACCTCCTGAATTCAATAGGAAACCCAGGGGGTTAGATGAACTGAAGCACTGGAAAGCAACTGAATTCCGAACATTTTTGCTTTATACTGGACCAGTGATTTTGAAATATGTTCTCGATAAGGAGAAGTATATTCACTTCCTTTCACTTAGTATTGGAATGCGCATCTTGTACAGTGAAAACCTAATGGAGCATCGTGATTATGCAGATGAGCTGTTAACATATTTTGTTGAAAAGGGTAGCAGCCTGTATAGCATGAGTTTCATCTCATATAATGTGCATTGCTTGCTACATCTCACTGATGTTGCAAATTACAACAGATCATTACACTATTGTTCAGCGTACAAGTTTGAGAACAATATGGGTCAAATCAAGAGGTTTATCCGCGGTTCAAGTGATCCACTGATTCAAGTAGCTAACAGATTGGCAGAGAGGCAAGCAATATCAAGTTCTAAGAAATCAAATGTTAACTCTGGTACGCCAAAGACAAAAGAATGTTACAGAATGACCAATGATAGCTACTGCCTTATACATGGAGTTCAAGAAAATCTGATTTTTTGTGAGGTTTTTTGCAGAATGGAACCTTTGTACACTAAGCCATGTGACTCCAGAATAATTGGCATATTCAAAGGATTTCGGAATCACACTAAAATGTTACATACTGACACCACTCGACTGGGACATAAAGCAATCATGATACCTTTGTCCTTGATTGATAAAGATGAATACAATGCGGTAGCGCCTATACCGCTCATGCATTCAGTTTGATTAGTTAGTCAAGTAAGTCAGTAAGGCAGGGTTTTTGCATTTTTTATTGCATGTTATCCTGATTTTGATCCAAAGACTATGAATAATGTGTGTGTGTGTGTGTGTGTGTGTGTGTGTGTGTGTGTGTGTGTGTGTGTGTGTGTGTGTGTGTGTGTGTGTGTGCGTGTGTGTGTTTTTTTTTTTTTTTCATTGTACCAAACAATTAAAGTGAACCACCTACATGTGCATTGTGGATAAAACGATCAGGGAAAAAACGGTTTAATTGATGTAGAAAAATAAATAGAGAAACAATATACAGTAAATGATTTAGATAAATGCAATTTCACTGACCTTATGTATGTAATTTTGATAACAGGGAAGGAACCAAAGGAAACAAAATGCAAAGTCACCATGGAGAAATTGTTTGGTATGTGATATATCAATTAGACATTATTTATTTATACAGACATAAAACATCCTTTGCTATATAACAATCTAACTTTACAATTTTTCAGATCTGAATACTAAGATACTCCAACAAATTCAAATGCTGGAACAGAGACAAGCTGTCATCATGAATGACTTGGCAAAAGTTAAGTCTGTTCTCATGAAGCGGGCAGAAGAAGATGCCCATGAGGAACTTTTTAAACAACAACAGTGCTCCAGCTTTGAAACGTTTGAAGCCTTCTTATCGAGAGCTTTATGTTAGTACTACTATATCAATTTAGCGTTTATTTTTACAACAAAGCCACAGTTTTATTTATTTATTTATTTATTTATTTTCAGCAGATACCATGTAAAAGAAATGTTGAAGCCTGGTATATTTTAATCATGACAATATTATGTATGTTTTTGTCAGGTACACTATCTCATCCATACTCACGGCAGCTCCAGTATAGGTGAGATGGTGAGACAGGCTTTAAAAAGCATAGCGTCAGACAATGTTCTCTGTCTGTATAACAGAACGGGGAAAGATGGGAAGAAGGTGTTGCCACCTGTGCTCCTGACATGTTTGAAAAGTAAGTGTTTAAGTTTTGGTTTGTGCATCTGGATGCTGCTATAGAAATTGTAATGTTAACACCTTGCTCTTTGTGTTTTTAGAATGTGTCAGGTCTTTTCACAAACAAAATGAAATAGAGGTGAAGAAGCTAAAAGTAACCACCAGAACAACACCAGACGCGGAATGTATTCGCCAAGTAGTAATTTTTTGTCCAACGCCAACACCAGGCTGAAAAGGAAACCAAATAAAGGAAAAAGCTGACTTTTTGTTTGTTTGTTTTTATTGATGGAAATAAAGAATGTGGGTGTAAAAGTTTGAGTTAACTGAATTTTAGATAACAGTGAACTAACACAATTATTGCATAGTGGTGTTATATGGTGATCTCACAGTATGAGCACACAGTGACCACAGTATGAGCACACAGTGACCACAGTATGAGCACATGGTGACCAGAGTATGAGCACACAGTGACCACAGTTTGAGCACACAGTGACTACAGTATGAGCACACAGTGACCACAGTATGAGCACACAGTGACTACAGTATGAGCACACAGTGACTACAGTATGAGCACACAGTGACCACAGTATGAGCACACAGTGACCACAGTATGAGCACACAGTGATCACAGTATGAGCACACAGTGACCTCATATTTCCACCACAGTATGAGTGCACTGTGATTGTGCAGTGACCTCATGTTGTGAACAAAGTATGAGCACACATTGAGAGCTCTGCGTGGTTACACTTTTAGTTCACTGTGACACTCACATTATGACCGCACCATGAGAATATTGTGAGCTCATAGTGACATCATTGTGAGATCAAATTTTTGACTGGGTTGTATTTTATCTATAAACTGTCTCTTGTCCGTCTCTGTCTTTTGTCTTACACTATTTGCATTAGGCTGCACGCATGCACCTTATGTTAAAGAGCTTGTATTTATTTATTTATTTATTTATTTATTTATTTATTTATTTATTTATTAGCCCTTGTCCTGTGTTGTCTTCTGTAGCTCTGAGTCTTTATGTACTACCATTTTCCTGCAGGAACGTTATTTAATTTCACTGTGTACTGTTTTAGCCATATATGCTCAAAATGACAATAATTTACTCTACACTGAGAAGTGAATATGTTGATAGACTTTGTGCAAAGTGTTAACATTAAATTGCTTTGATGAAGTAGGAAGTATTTTTAGAATTAGAAATAAACAGGAGTTGAGTCGTGATTAATACAGTTAGTGTAACAGCATTTCCAGACCCATCACACCAGTCCCCAAGGTTATACACCTATATTCCGAAGTGAGAGTAAATTATTATTATTATTATTATTATTATTATTATTATTATTATTATTATTATTATTATTATTATCAGATGTCTTTCTCATGAATAATCAGGTTCTACAGCAGATACTGAGACAGATTCCTTGGTGATTTGTGTAAGATGTGTATAATCAACAATGTAAAACAGCCGTGTTTACTGATTCAAAAGCTTTTATTAATGATTCTAAGCAGGACATTGCAGCGATCCACACACTTAACACATATTTAGGTGATAATTAAGAAGAAGAGCTGAGTTAAAGTGAGGAGTGTGTGAGCTCACATGTTAATAAGACAAATGAAATGATGAGAGTGGATGATTTGAGCAGTAAAGGCCACATGTAGCACACAGTGAAGCAGTAGAAGGTGAGCTGAGTAAAGTGTGTGTGAGCTCACAGCTCTGAGCACTGCTCTGTGTTCACTGTGCTCACCACAGTAGGTTGGTTGTCTTTGGAGGCCTCACAGGTCACCACCTTGTTCCTCCACTGATCCGGGTGGAGGCTCAGCGTGCTGCTCCAGCTGTAGAGGCCGTCCGCGTTCAGAACGGCGGCGCTGCGGCTCTCCCCCGAGCTCCAGCTGCTGCCGTCAACCTTCCAGCTCAACTTCCAGTCCGAGGGGAAGCCCTTGTAGGCCACACACACGAGTGTGACCTTCTCCTGCTGCAGCTCCACACTGGAGGGGGGCAGCACCGTCACACTGGGCTGGGTGTCACCTACACACACACACACACACACACACACACACACACACACACACACAGAGAGAGAGAGGTGAGACAGGAATGGACAGCTGTCAGTCACTCAGGTTTTGTTTCAGCTCACTGTGTGTGTTTCACTTCCCTTTATATCTTACAGAGCAGAACTGAGATCAGTGGAGCATCACAAACGTTTCACATTCAATTCAGATACTTTTACATCTTACAGCTATAATTATTTATATTATTATGAATGATGACAATTTTAAATTAATTATACTGTATATTCAATAATTAGAAATATGAAACAAATATTTTGTAAATTATATATAAATATTTTCAAATGACAGATTTATTATTTAAATAAATTGATTCTAGTCTTCAGGACATCTGTTTATAGAGTCACAGTCACTGAGATATTAAATGTAACTAGAATAATTCAGTGAAACTCTGTTACAGTCATTTGCACAAACAGTTATATAAATGTTATTTCAGTTAGAGCGAGATATTATCACTAAAGTCAGACACATTTTATGATACTTCTAAAATAAGAGAAATTTGAGAAACACAGTGATTTTATACAAACATCACATTCACTAAGAGAAAATTTGAAGAAAATATTGATCAACTATATATTTTACACATTTTAACATTAACCTGAACACACTCCATATCAGTCATTAAACTGAACACACTCCATTTCAGTCATTAACCTGAACACACTCCATTTCAGTCATTAATCTGAACCCACTCCATTTCAGTCATTAACCAGAACACACTCCATTTCAGTCATTAATCTGAACCCACTCCATTTCAGACATTAACCTGAACACACTCCATTTCAGTCATTAATCTGAACACACTCCATTTCAGACATTAATCTGAACACACTCCATTTCAGTCATTAATCTGAACACACTCCATTTCAGTCATTAGTAAACAGGTTACTTACGGCCCACAGACAGTTTTGTTCCTCCACCAAAAGTGTACCACAATGATACATTCCTATGAAGACGTCGTACAAAAACCTCTGTCACACTACAGTGAACACACACACACACACACACACACACACACACACACACACACACACACACACACACACACACACACACACACACACACACATAATGTACTGAAATAATATACTTATGGTTTTTTTAAGTTTGAATGATTTTTCACCTAAATCAGTCATTCCTGATAGAATAAAAATAACACCTTTATTGACTGTACTAAAAATATTTCACAAAAAATAATCAGAATTGCATTTTGCTTCAATATACTTTATTTTTTGTATATAGTATAATTTATTGATTTACTTGTTAAATACAAAAAGCTGCAATAATAATTACACCCCCATACTGTCCAATATTAGTGTATTAATGATGAAATTCAACCACAAATTTCCAGGATATTAAACAAATCTATCAAGTTTAAAATTCTCTCTGATTCACATTATTTATGCATTTAAACCTAAAAGTAAAATCCACACAGTAACTCTGTAGTAGTGTGAGAATGACAGTAAGATTGGGGGAATGTGGTAAAGGTGTTTCCATACTTAGAGGACACTTTGCATTGGCAGCACATGCTTCAGTGATCTGGGAGTGTTTATAGTGCTGTGACTTTAACACTTCATGACTGAGAGCTGCTGCTACAGCAACTTCACCCACAGCTACCATGACTTTGATCCCCGTCTTCATCTGGACACTGATCCTCTGGACTCAAGGTCAGACACTGCTTCATATTTTATCTCTACAATCATCTGTTCATACTAATACACTTATTGTTTCTATTAGAATATTTCAGTTTCATGCTGCGTTATTGTGTATTTTTCAGAATGCAGAGGTCAAGCCACAGTAACTCAGACTCCTGCAGTGAAATCTGTTCTTCAAGGAGAAACAGTCACCGTGAACTGTAGATCCAGTCCGGCAGTGCATGGTGGTAACTACTTACACTGGTATCAGCAGAAACCTGGAGAAGCTCCTAAACTCCTGATTAAATATGTAAATCAGAGACAGTCAGAATTTCCAGCTCGTTTCAGTGGCAGTGGATCTGGATCTGATTTCACTCTGACCATCAGTGGAGTCCAGACTGAAGATGCAGGAGATTACTACTGTCAGAGTGAACATTCCATCACTGGCTACTGGTTCACACAGTGTTATAGAGTCGTACAAAAACCTCCCTCAGTCAGATTGTAGAGAGACTGAACTGCTGCAGCTGGGAGCGACTGCAGGTGCTGAGTTGGAGGATGTGATACGACACAATGACACTCTGTGGAGGAGAAGAACCACATCACACTAACTTAATCACACTGAACACAGTCCATCACATAAATTGTAAAATTTATAGTTATATAAATTTATTGTGGTTCAGTGGATAATCTGTAATTTCCTTCAGTCTCTGTCCCTAATCCTGCCCCCAAGAAAGTCTCGGATTCTGATGAACATCCTGTGGAGATGATTCTCCATGTCAATATGTTGTTCTCTCGATGGAGAATTCTTTACTTACACCATCTCACCTTCTCTCCTCATATTGCATTAAGACTCTTCTCTTTCTTGGCCTGCAGGTTTTCTATTTCCAAAAAAGACCAACTCCATTCAAACACCAAACACTACAATGAGAACTTTATTTCTCTAAATCTCCTCATCTAGTGTTGTTGTACTGCTGTACTAACTAATGCTGACTCATCATTAACAGTGATTTAGCTTCATAATATTTTATTAGACCATGAGGATGTGTTTTGTTGGAGATTACAAAGCACTTCTAATTCTGGAAGTCACTCTGGAGAAGGAAATCTGCCAAATCCTGTAAATGTAATTATCCCTGTGACAGATAGTACATTTCTACTTCCTGTGCTGTCCTCTGCTTCAGGTCTCCTTCCAGTCTGCTGCTTTATTGAGTCAGGAGACATGTAGCATGGAGTTGTCTCTCTATTATATCTCTCTATTCATCCTGTTGATGACCCAGTTTTATCCATGATCATTGACTAATGTTCTATCTCTTCCTGACATTTCATTTACATTAGAAGTAGCACATTACACAAACTTCCCCTCCAGTTAAATATTGTTTTTGTCCCTGAATGAATGTTTTATTGCTTTATCCAAAAGTGATGAAAGAAAATCTGTTCTACGATTATTTTCAGTTTTTTACATCAGTTTATTCTTTAATGTATTTTATTGGAATTTGTGAAATGTTTAATTGTTTGATGCAAATTCTGACCAATAAGAGAAATAAGAAGTGAAAGTGATCCTGCTCAATACATAAAGAGGAAGATTTACTGAGTTACACACACACACACACACACACACACACACACACACACACACACACACACACACACACACACACACACACACACACATTTGCATGAACAGCTCTGAGACTCAGAATAGATCACCACTTTCAGCAGATGTTCATGGTTCTTCAGCCAAACTTACTCAAGCACAACACACAGTGCTGAACTCGACCTGCTGTTAAAGGTGCTGTTCCAAATCGCTGACAAAGACACTTCACTCATGAAGAAGGAGACCTGCTTTCTACATAGAAGCTTTATTTCAGCAGAGCTACACACTGACATCACCTCAGACTACTAAGCATGGTTTAAAGTGTACACTTGAATTCTAGTGGACTTCACAGCGGCTCTTTCTGAACGAGGCGACCTGAGTGGTGTCGTGGTGGGAGACGGTACAGCCGAACACCTCGGCCTCTTCCCAGCGTTCTTTACTGAGGGTCAGGGTGTTGCTGATATTTTATATTTGGTCACACACACAGTTCAGTAATTGTTATTTAACCTTGAAGATTAATGAAAATGTGTTCATTATTTAGTTTTCTTTGTCACTCTGCTGTTTAAACTCAGTGATGTTTCAGTAAAAACGTCTGACTCTGGAGCACAGTGTACTGTACACACTGCAGAAGACTGGAGGAGAAATAACACTGAATGATGGATTAGTGATGAGATTCATCTCTACAGTCAGAAACACAATATACATGACATAAAGATAGTAAAGAATAACTTTTTAATGCTGCTCACTTCTACATCTCCAAATACAAATCCACACAATAACTCTGTAGTAGTGTGAGAATGACAGTAAGATTGGGGGAATGTGGTAAAGGTGTTTCCATACTTAGAGGACACTTTGCATTGGCAGCACATGCTTCAGTGATCTGGGAGTGTTTATAGTGCTGTGACTTTAACACTTCATGACTGAGAGCTGCTGCTACAGCAACTTCACCCACAGCTACCATGACTTTGATCCCCGTCTTCATCTGGACACTGATCCTCTGGACTCAAGGTCAGACACTGCTTCATATTTTATCTCTACAATCATCTGTTCATACTAATACACTTATTGTTTCTATTAGAATATTTCAGTTTCATGCTGCGTTATTGTGTATTTTTCAGAATGCAGAGGTCAAGTCACAGTAACTCAGACTCCTGCAGTGAAATCTGTTCTTCCAGGAGAAACAGTCACCATCAACTGTAAAACCAGTCAGGCAGTGTACAGTAACTCAAATGGTCACTACTTACACTGGTATCAGCAGAAACCTGGAGAAGCTCCTAAATTCTTGATTAAGTTCGCAAATCAGAGACAGTCAGATTTTCCAGCTCGTTTCAGTGGCAGTGGATCTGGATCTGATTTCACTCTGACCATCAGTGGAGTCCAGACTGAAGATGCAGGAGATTACTACTGTCAGTGTTTACATTACATCAGTAGCACCTATCTGTTCACACAGTGTTATAGAGTCGTACAAAAACCTCCCTCAGTCAGATTGTAGAGAGACTGAACTGCTGCAGCTGGGAGCGACTGCAGGTGCTGAGTTGGAGGATGTGATACGACACAATGACACTCTGTGGAGGAGAAGAACATCACACTAACTCATGATCACCCAATAATTATGAATTTATGACTGTTGAGTTTTTATCATGTAATATTTCCATGAAATACATTCAAAACTGACAGATTTAGGTTTAGACCTAAAGATCTTTATCTTCCAACTTAAATAACCAAATATGATTACTGCCCTTGAAGTATACACAATACCAATGATATAAGTGCTCACGTATTTACATTCTTCCTCCACTTTCGGCTTTTCCTGCTAGGTGTAGCCACAGCAAATCATCTGTCCCACTTATCTCAATCCTTGGTAATACATGAATTATCTTCATTTACATTTATGGCATTTAGCAGACACCCTTATCCAGAGTGACTTACAACTGAGCATCTGAAGGTTAAGGGCCTTGCTAAAAGGCCCAGCAGTGGCAGCTTGGTGGATCTGGGGTTCGAACCCATGACCTTCCAATCAGTAGCCTAACACCACTGAACTACCACATCCCTACCTTCATGTGCTCTTTCAACACATCCATATATCTCCTCTTTGGCTTTCCACTTGACCTCTTACCTAGCAGCTTAATCTCCAACATACTTCTACCAATATAACCATCTCCATCTTCTGTACATGTCCAAACCATCTCAATCTAGCCTCTCTGACCTTGTCCCCAATACAGCCAACTTGAGCTGTCTCTCTGATGTGCTTGTCCCTAATCCTGTCCATCCTCGTCACTCCTAAACAGAACCTCAACTCTGCCTGGTGTCTTTTCCTCACTGCTACAGTCTCTAACCCATACAGCAGAGCTGCTCTCACTACAGTCTTGTACACCTTTCCTTTGATTCTTGCTGACAATCTTCTGTCACACAAACACTCCTGACACTTTTCTCCACTCACTCCAACCCACTGCACTCAACTCTTCACCTCTTTTCCAAACTCCCCGCCACACTGGACATTTGACCCTAAATACTTAAACTCCTGCACCTTCTTGACCTCAGAGCCCTGTATCCTCACTTTTTTTTCCCTCCCTCTTCTGTCTTACTACGACTGACTTTAATTCTTCTTCTTTACAAAGCAGACCTTAACATTTCCAGGTGTTCTCCCACCTGCCCCATACTCTATCTCTAGAGTAACATCACCATCTCTATCTCTCTGTATCGTTAATCTGTCCTTCTCACCTTCCCTCATTTCTTCTTCAACTTCCACCACTTGGTCTTCTTTTCTATCTTTTCTCTTCTCTTTTTTCTGACCACCAGAGACATCTTACACATCACCAGCCAATGCTGCCTGGCTTCTCTCTCTCCTACCACCACTTTGCAGTCACTCTGCAGTTAAATGAAGTTCACCAGTTCCTGAAAGGCCACAGAGTATGTTAGAGAAAATACTTAAACAAAAAGCATCATAAGACCAACAGGTTCATTATGGAAGGTGTATGAAATTCTATTTGAATTTTCTTTTAAATCCTGAATAATGCACTTTCTTACCTGGACACTGATTTTTGGTGAACAGACTCCTCTATGTAGAGACTCATTTGTACCAGATTTGTTTCAGTATTTAAGAATGGATTTTACTTTGTGGTAGGTTCTAAATCTGGGATATGTATTTATTAAACCACACAGACATTGATAATTTTCCTGTGAGACCAAGAAGATCTGTAATTACATTTAAGTGCTATTTTGTGTAGGATCATGATGCTACATAAAACAAAGACAGAGCTTTGGACTTCTAAGTAGTCATAGCCACATAAAGTGCATCTGTGCAACCTGCTGCAAACAGTGCAGGACAAAAGACAAAAAAAAAGACAATGCAGGACAAAAGACAGTGCAAACAAAAAATACAAGACAATACACAAAAGACAATACACAAAAAACAGTTCCAACTAGTGTAAATACTGTATGTTTTGCAAGTCGTGGCCTAATGGTTAGAGAATCTGACTCGTAATCCTAAGGTTGTGGGTTCGAGTCTCGGGCCGGCCACGACTGAGGTGCCCTTGAGCAAGGCACCGAACCCCCCAACTGCTCCCCGGGGCCCGCAGCATAAATGGCTGCCCACTGCTCCGGGTGTGTGTTCACAGTGTGTGTGTGTGTTCACTGCTGTGTGTGTGTGTGTGCACTTTGGATGGGTCAAATGCAGAGAACAAATTCTGAGTATGGGTCACCATACATAGCTGTATGTCAGGTCACTTTAAGAGGGTGAAGAGTGTGTGAGGGGTGTGTGTTGTCATCCACAATGCTGCTGGTCTTGCGGATGCAGCGTGTTGTGTAAATGTCCATGATAGACGGACGAGAGACTCCAATGATCTTCTCAGCTGTCCTCACTGTCTGCAGCAGTGTCTTGCGATCCGAGATGGTGCAGTTCCCAAACCAGACAGTGATGCAGCTGCTCAGGATGCTCTCAATGGTCTCTCTGTAGAACGTAGTCAGGATGGGGGGAGGGAGATGGGCTTTTCTCAGACTTTGTAAGAAGTAGAGATGCTGCTAGGCTTTCTTGCTGATAGAGCTGGTGTTAAGTGACCAGGTGAAGTTTTGCGCTAGATGAACACCAACAAATTTGGTGCTTTTGATGATCTCTACATGTGATCTCTACATCTGATTACAATAAAGAACTAGGCTGTAACACTACAACATAGAAACAATCTACATATAATTGTATACATTAGGTCCATTTCTTGCCCTCTGATGGGTTGGCACTCCGTCCAGGGTGTATCCTGCCTCGATGCCCGATGACGCCTGAGATAGGCACAGGCTCCCCGTGACCCGAGAAGTTCGGATAAGCGGTAGAAAATGAATGAATGAATGAATGAATGCCCATTTCTGTATATGTGGTTTAATGCTTCTTCTCTTAAAAGGAAGCATAATTGGTCAAAATTGGTGTCTGACTGGTCACCCTGCCTTGTAGCTCAGAGATATGAAGAATTCATAAAATTAATGTCACATTTACGGCACAAAGAGAATTTATTGCAGTTATATTAATGTTGTTGCAGACCACTTGGTTGATATTAATCCTGATTGATATTTTTCAACAACGATATCATGTATCTGTTTTTATAAATTTGGTTATAGAAATTCAATAGTAACAGCAATACATTATTTGGCTTTAATCAATATACATGGCAGGTGTATAGTAACTAGCACTTTGTATGTGTCACGGTCAGGCAAAGACGAGTGAGGATCCAATTGCAGTAAATGCTTTTAATCAACAAACACGACACAGGAACACAGACAGGTAGACAGGACTAGGCAAAACACCGGGCTGATACTGAACAGAAAAACATACATACACATATAATGACTCGTGACAGGGAAGTGAACAAACGGTGTATATATATGTGACATGAACCAATCACCAAGCAGAGACAATGAGAGACAGAGAAGATACACCTGAGGGAAAGATTGAGTATAATTAGTGTCAATGGTAACAAACAAATGGGCGGGGCAAAACAATTAACAGCAGGGCAAGACAGCAGACAGAAACAGGGCAAACACAGACAGGCTCATTACAGTATGAGCTTGAATGTGACTGGTTGATTCGGAAAGCTTCTGAAGTTTGTGCAAACATAAGCAAACTGGGTATTTGACATTTTTGTTTATCCCCTTAAAGATTTCTGGTTGTTTATCAATTAGTTTATAAGATATTGCAGTTTCACAATAAAGGTGAAAAAGGTTCTGACAGTTTCACATGTAGAGTCTATAGATATATTCTGTCATAATCAGATACATATTTGCACCAACTGACAGATGAGTTTGCATAATTATTATTATTATTATTATTATTATTATTATTATTATTATTATTATTATTATTATTATTATCATTATTATTATCAGGTGTCTTTCTCATGAATAATCAGGTTCTACAGCAGATACTGAGACAGATTCCTTGGTGATTTGTGTATGATGTGTATAATCAACAATGTAAAACAGCCGTGTTTACTGATTCAAAAGCTTTTATTAATAATTCAAAGCAGGACATTGCAGCGATCCACACACTTAACACATATTTAGGTGATAATTAAGAAGAAGGGCTGAGTTGAAGTGAGGAGTGTGTGAGCTCACATGTTAATAAGACAAATGAAATGATGAGAGTGGATGATTTGAGCAGTAAAGGCCACATGTAGCACACAGTGAAGCAGTAGAAGGTGAGCTGAGTAAAGTGTGTGTGAGCTCACAGCTCTGAGCACTGCTCTTTGTTCACTGTGCTCACTACAGTAGGTTGGTTGTACTTGAAGGCCTCACAGGTCACCACCTTGTTCCTCCACTGATCCGGGTGGAGGCTCAGCGTGCTGCTCCAGCTGTAGAGGCCGTCTGCGTTCAGAACTGCGGCGCTGCGGCTCTCCCCCGAGCTCCAGCTGCTGCCGTCAACCTTCCAGCTCAACTTCCAGTCCGAGGGGAAGCCCTTGTAGGCCACACACACGAGTGTGACCTTCTCCTGCTGCAGCTCCACACTGGAGGGGGGCAGCACTGTCACACTGGGCTGGGTGTTACCTACACACACACACACACACACACACACACACACACACACACACACACACACACACACAGAGGTGAGACAGGAATGGACAGCTGTCAGTCACTCAGGCTTTGTTACAGCTCACTGTGTGTGTTTCACTTCCCTTTATATCTTACAGAGCAGAACTGAGATCAGTGGAGCATCACAAACGTTTCACATTCAATTCAAATACTTTTACGTCTTACATCTATAATTATTTATATTATTGTGAAGAGTGAAAATTCATATTTATGATGTAAATTCATAATACGAAATATAAAAATAATATTTTATGAAATATATATTAATATTTTTAAATGAGATCATATTTATTATTTAAATAAATTGATTCTAGTCTTCAGGACATCTGTTTATAGAGTCACAGTCACTGAGATATTAAATGTAGCTAGAATAATTCAGTGAAACTCTGTTATAGTCATTTGCACTAACAATTATATAAATGTTATTTCAGTTAGAACGAGCTATTGTCACTAAAGTCAGACACATTTTATGAAACTTCTAAAATAAGAGAAATTTGAGAAACACAGTGATTTTATACAAACATCACATTCACTAAAAGCGAATTTGAAGAAAAAAAATCGCTATAAAATATATATCTTAAACATTTTAACATGAATTTGAACACATTCCATTTCAGTCATTGCACAGTGCACACACACACACACACACACACACACACACACACACACACACACACACACACACACACACACACACACACACACACATAATGTACTGAAATAATATACTTATGGTTTTTTTAAGTTTGAATGATTTTTCACCTAAATCAGTCATTCCTGATAGAATAAGATTAACACCTTTATTGTCTGTACTAAAAATATTTCACAAAAATAATCAGAAATGATGCATTTTGCTTCAGTATACTTTTTTTTTGTATATAGTATAATTTATTGATTTACTTGTTAAATACAAAAAACTGCAATAATAATTACACCCCCATACTGTCCAATATTAGTGTATTAATGATGCAATTCACCCACAAATTTCCAGGATATTAAACAAATCTATAAAGTTTAAAATTCTCTCTGATTCACATATTTATGCCTTTAAACCTAAAAGTAAAATCCACACAATAACTCTGTAGTAGTGTGAGAATGACAGTAAGATTGGGGGAATGTGGTAAAGGTGTTTCCATACTTAGAGGACACTTTGCATTGGCAGCACATGCTTCAGTGATCTGGGAGTGTTTATAGTGCTGTGACTTTAACACTTCATGACTGAGAGCTGCTGCTACAGCAACTTCACCCACAGCTACCATGACTTTGATCCCCGTCTTCATCTGGACACTGATCCTCTGGACTCAAGGTCAGACACTGCTTCATATTTTATCTCTACAATCATCTGTTCATACTAATACACTTATTGTGTCTATTAGAATATTTCAGTTTCATGCTGCGTTATTGTGTATTTTTCAGAATGCAGAGGTCAAGTCACAGTAACTCAGACTCCTGCAGTGAAATCTGTTCTTCCAGGAGAAACAGTCACCATCAACTGTAAAACCAATCCAGTAGTATCTCACCATAGCTCGTATGGTCACCTCCTAAACTGGTATCAGCAGAAACCTGGAGAAGCTCATAAACTCCTGATTAAATATGTAAATAAGCTACAGTCAGGTTTTCCAGCTCGTTTCAGTGGCAGTGGATCTGGATCTGATTTCACTCTGACCATCAGTGGAGTCCAGACTGAAGATGCAGGAGATTACTACTGTCAGAGTTGGCACAGTGGTGGTGTGTTCACACAGTGTTATAGAGTCGTACAAAAACCTCCCTCAGTCAGATTGTAGAGAGACTGAACTGCTGCAGCTGGGAGCGACTGCAGGTGCTGAGTTGGAGGATGTGATATGACACAATGACACTCTGTGGAGGAGAAGAACCACATCACACTGACTCACAACTCATATTAGACATCTCTTAATAATCATCACGCCATTCTCCATGTCAATATGTTGTGCTCTCTATGGAGAATTCTTGACTTACACCATCTCATCTCACCTTCTCTCCTCATATTGCATTAAGACTCTTCTCTTTCCTGGCCCCTGTGTGGAGGATGTAACTTTCTCTCTCTTACTGAAAACCTGAGTCACTGTCTATCTTCAAAAAAAACCCAACTCCATTCAAACACCAAACACTACACTGAGAACTTTATTTCTCTAAATCTCCTCATCTAGTGTTGTTGTACTGCTGTACTAACTAATGCTGACTCACCATGAACACTGATTTAGCTTCATCATATTTTATTAGACCATGAGGATGTGTTTTGTTGGAGATTACAAAGCACTTCTACTTCTGGAAGTCACTCTGGAGAAGGACATCTGCCAAATCCTGTAAATGTAAATATCCCTGTGACAGAGAGTACATTTCTACTTCCTGTGCTGTCTTCTGCTTCAGGTCTCCTTCCAGTCTGCTGCTTTATTGTGTCAGGAGACATGTTGCATGGAGTTGTCTCTCTATTATATCTCTCTATTCATCCTGTTGATGACCCAGTGTTATCCATGATCCTTGACTAATGTTCTATCTCTTCCTGACATTTCATCTACATTAGAAGTAGCACATTACACAAACTTCCCCTCCAGTTAAATATTGTTTTTGTCCCTGAATGAATGTTTTATTGCTTTATCCAAAAGTGATGAAAGAAAATCTGTTCTACGATTATTTTCAGTTTTTTACATCAGTTTATTGTTTAATGTATTTTATTGGAATTTGTGAAATGTTTAATTGTTTGATGCAAATTCTGACCAATAAGAGAAATAAGAAGTGAAAGTGGTCCTCCTCACTACATAAAGAGGAAGATTTACTGAGTTACACACACACACACACACACACACACACACACACACACACACACACACACACACACACACACATTTGCATGAACAGCTCTGAGACTCAGAATAGATCACCACTTTCAGCAGATGTTCATGGTTCTTCAGCCAAACTCACTCAAGCACAAAACACAGTGCTGAACTCGACCTGCTGTTAAAGGTGCTGTTCCAAATCGCTGACAAAGACACTTCACTCATGAAGAAGGAGACCTGCTTTCTACATAGAAGCTTTATTTCAGCAGAGCTACACACTGACATCACCTCAGACTACTAAGCATGGTTTAAAGTGTACACTTGAATTCTAGTGGACTTCACAGCGGCTCTTTCTGAACGAGGCGACCTGAGTGGTGTCGTGGTGGGAGACGGTACAGCCGAACACCTCGGCCTCTTCCCAGCGTTCTTTACTGAGGGTTAGGGTGCTGCTGCGGCTGTAGATGCCGTCCTTCTGTTCTTCTGTGCTGGTCAGAACCCCCTCGTTCACCTCGGCACCGTCCACGGTCCAGCTCGGCAGCGCCCCCTGTGGAGAATAGGCAGAGAGCAGGCAGAGCAGCGAGGCCGTTCCATCAGAGAGCTGCAGAGAAGAAGGAGGGAGCAGAGACACGGTGGGCTTCACCACCGGTCCAGCTGGAGAAAACACACACAAACACACACACAATTAGATTAATGTGAATGTGAACTCTATGATACTGAACATGGTGATATTTGGTCATTCAGTGTAACGGCTGTAGAGCAGATGCAGTAGTTTATCTGCACATCATACAACAGGACACAATTCTGATAACGTCATCCAACCAAACTGCAGCTGTACATAATCTCCATCTTCTAAAGAAACACACCGTGCTTAAATAATCATCACACTACAGTAAAGTCATCTATGTTCAATGTTTAGATTATTCTAATAATTATTAATGGGTTATAATTAATGGAAATCAACAATAAACAATTATTGTTCATGATTCTCTGTTACACAAATTTCCATTGTGATGATGAATTAGAGTAACACAAAACATAAATTAAATCAATTTAAAGCTAAAGTTTTACACAAACCTCAAATAAAGATGAAGTGACATATTCAAGGTTTTAAAATGACACAAAAACAAAGTCTTTATAGAAACTGCTCTCTCCTCTTCACACTAAATTTTTCTCTTACACAGAAAAGACCTAATACTTTATATTTGTCACATCATTAATTTGTAGAAATCAATTTCAAGGAATTGTGTAAATAAAGTGATGAATATTTGAGCTTTAAGACAAAGAAGGCACTTACTTTTTATAAAGAGTTTAGTTCCTCCACCAAAAGTGCACCACAGTGATACATTACTATGAAGGCGTCGTACAAAAACCTCTGTCACACTACAGTGAACACACACACACACACACACACACACACACACACACACACACACACACACACACACACACAACGTTCAGTAATTGTCATATTTACAGAATACAGTTGTATGACTAAAAGTTTTGACTGGAGGAGAAATAATGAATGATGAATGACAGATTAGTGATGAGATTCTCCTGAGAATTTCCAAGATATTAAACAAATCTATCCAGTTTAAAATTCTCTCTGATTAACGTATTTATCCATCTTAGACCTGAAAATTATTTCCAGGAAATCTCCATCTGACTCCAGAAGTAAAATCCACACAATAACTCTGTAGTAGTGTGAGAATGACAGTAAGATTGGGGGAATGTGGTAAAGGTGTTTCCATACTTAGAGGACACTTTGCATTGGCAGCACATGCTTCAGTGATCTGGGAGTGTTTATAGTGCTGTGACTTTAACACTTCATGACTGAGAGCTGCTGCTACAGCAACTTCACCCACAGCTACCATGACTTTGATCCCCGTCTTCATCTGGACACTGATCCTCTGGACTCAAGGTCAGACACTGCTTCATATTTTATCTCTACAATCATCTGTTCATACTAATACACTTATTGTTTCTATTAGAATATTTCAGTTTCATGCTGCGTTATTGTGTATTTTTCAGAATGCAGAGGTCAAGTCACAGTAACTCAGACTCCTGCAGTGAAATCTGTTCTTCCAGGAGAAAATGTCACCATCAACTGTAAAACTAATCCTCAAGTGTATCAAGGCTGATATGACATAATTGATATAAAAACCCTGGAAGAAACAGTACAACATCTTAAAGCATCAACTTGCAGCATTGACACCCTCCCCACATCCTTTCTCATAAAGCTACTTAACTGCTTAGAAACTGACCTTTTAAAAATAGCAAATACCTCTCTGCTCACAGGCACTTTTCCAGAGTCCCTAAAAACAGCAATTGTTAAGTCTCTCCTAATTAAGAGTAACCTAGACAAAACCATACTTAGCAACTACAGACCAATCTCAAATCTTCCTTTTATAGGCAAGATCATTGAAAAGGTTGTTTTCAATCAGCTGAACAAATTCTTAAACTCCAATGGCTATCTAGAAAATTTTCAATCTGGTTTCCGTCAGCATCACAGCACAGAGACAGTGCTCATAAAGATAATAAATGATATTCGCTTAAACTCTGATTCAGGTAAAATATCAGTGCTGGTGCTACTAGATCTTAGTGCTGCCTTTTACACGGTAGATCACACCATACTCTTACACAGACTGGAAAACTGGGTAGGGCTTTCTGGGATGGTCCTCAAATGGTTTAAGTCATACCTAAAAAGGAGAGGTTAGTATGTAAACATAGGTAATCATAAATCTAAGTGGACATCCATGACATGTGGGGTCCCACAGGGCTCAATTCTTGCACCGCTTCTCTTTAATTTGTATATGCTCCCAATTGGTCAAATAATGAAAAAGAACCAAATTGCTTACCACAGCTATGCAGATGACACCCAGATATACTTAGCTCTGTCCCCTAATGACTACAGCCCCATTGACTCTCTATGTAAGTGCATTGATGAAATTAACAGTTGGATGCGTCAAAACTTCCTCCAGTTAAACAAAGACAAAACTGAAGTCATTGTATTCGGGAATAAAGATGAAACTCTCCAGGTTAACACACACCTTGACTCTAGGGGTCTAAAGACACAAAATAAAGTCAGAAATCTTGGTGTAATTTTAGAGTCTGACCTTAATTTCAGTAGTCATGTGAAAGTGATAAGCAAATCAGCTTACTACCATCTCAGAAATATAGCCAGAATTAGATGTTTTGTCTCAAGACAGGACTTAGAGAAACTGTTCATGCTTTCATCACGAGCAGGGTAGATTATTGCAGTGGACTCCTTACTGGGATCCCAAAAAGACCATTAGACAGCTGTAGCTCATACAGAACGTTGCTGCCAGAATTCTGACCAGAACCAAAAAATCTGAGCACATCACTCCAGTCCTCAGGTCCTTACACTGGCTTCCAGTTACATTTAGAATAGATTTTAAAGTATTGTTACTCGTTTATAAATCACTTCATGGCTTAGGACCGAAATACATTACAGATGTGCTAATTGAATATAAACCAAGCAGACTACTCAGATCATTAGGATCAGGTCAGTTAGAGATACCAAGGGTTCACTCGAAACAAGGTGCATCAGCATTTAGTTATTACGCCACCTATAGCTGGAATCAGCTTCCAGAAGAGATCAGATGTGCTTCAACAGTAGACACTTTTAAATCAAGATTAAAAACACATCTGTTTAACTCTGCATTTACTGAATGAGCTCTGTGCTGCTTCACACTGACTGCACTTTTTATCCAAATCACTTTTACTCCTGTTTTATTCTTTTTAACATATTTTAAACTGTTTTTATTAAAATCACATTTATTTTCTTTAATTGTTCTTTGTTCATAAATTGTTTTCTAATTTCTATGTAAAGCACTTTGAATGACCTCTGTGTATGAAATGTGTTATACAAATAAACTTGCCTTGCCTTGCGGAGCTTCATGAGGAAATGGGACACCAAGGGATGGTGTAATGAGTCTGTCTGTGTTTTCCTTTGTTTCTGTCTGCTGCCTTGCCCTGTTAATTGTTTGCTCCGCCCACTCATTTGTTACCATGGACACTAATTGCACTCCATCTCTTACCCAGGTGTTTTGTCTTTGTCTCTGATTGTCTCCACTTTGCGATTGGTTCCTGTTTACTACATTTACTCTGTTTGTTCACTTCCCTGTTGTTAGTCGTTGTTGGTGTGTTCATGTCCATGTTCCTGTTTTACATTTACGGCATTTAGCAGACACCCTTATCCAGAGTGACTTACAACTGAGCAACTGAGGCAGGTGGAGTGCAGACTGAGTCTCATCCAAGAAAGATTTTATTGGCCTCACATGCAGGGTTATGTGGAACATTACGTTACCAAAGTGTGTAGCTGTTTGAAACGGAAACATCCAAACAAGATGACGAGAGCACCATTGGTAAATATAGTAAATACTTACCCTTTGAAGTAATTATACTGACACACGTGTCCTCTAGTGACACTTGTTTTTGGATTGCGTAGGAAACCCTTCCCTAATCCCACTAAAGGATGTGTCCTAGTTCGCACTCGTTAGTTTTGAAAACACAAGATCAACAATTAGAGTTGCTCTTACCTTGAACGCAGGTATCCTTCGAAGTCCCTCAGTCTTCTAACAAAGGTTCTGCTTCAAGTTCTTCTACCTATTCTATTGATTGAATCTTTAGATGAAGGAGTCAGACTTAGACCTTTTTGTCTTTTCAGGATCCTCACAATGGGAGGCCTTGTTTTTATTAAAAGTAGTGTAATACAAATATATGTGTGTGATATATGTAAGGTAAAAGAAAAGAAAATTACAAACAAAATCTCCTTCAAATAGTCAAACAATTCTAGCATAAGTAGAAGTAAATAAAATGCAAAGATAAGACAAACCAAGAAACACTTTCCAAGTGTAAGCCTGCGTTTTTTCTCCTGATGCACCCTCTATAAGCAATACCAAAGTATAACACAATGAGCTTGCCTCTAGGTGAATGCACACCGATAAGAAAGAAAATACATATAAAAGGTAAAGGAAACTTATCATTTTATAAAATGGAAAAGAAAACTTAGAACAATTCTATAATCTTCTTTCAGCAAGATGATGGGTCTTGATCCAACTGTCTAAGTACAGTGTCTGCTCTTCCTGTTGTTGAATCAGCTTCCTCCTGGATCTCTTCTTTACAGTTTTAATCAGATATATTCAGTTTCTTTATTTCATACAACAATTTACCCATTTCTTTTAGTTTATTTTCCATAGCTTACTTTTTCTTTGCTTTCTGTCTCTGCTGTCTTTTTTGTTTCTCTCTTTTTGCTGCATTAATTTCACTTTGTTTCTTTATTGTATTGGATGAGACTGTTACATAAGGATAACCAGGTGCACGTTGTATGGCAGTTACATGTGATATGGCAGTTACTCCACTCCTAACATTTCTATTCACACCTTTTGAACTGGTGTCTGTAGATTTTCTGCATTTAGAGGGCTGTAAGGGTGGCTACGAATACATCCTTGTGTTAATGGACCACTTCACACGCTATGCCCAAGCATACGTCTGTAAAAAATAAGTCAGCAAAAACTGCAGCAGAAAAGATCTTGTTCTCAGGCATGGATTTCCCACCAAACTTCACCATAAACAGGGGAAGGAATTTGAGAACAAGTTGTTCGCCCAGATGAAGGAATTTTGTGGTATCCAACACTCCCATACAACTCCCAACAACACGAAGTGAAGTAACTGGGTATGCTCCATACTACCTTCTGTATGGGAGAAACCCAAGGCTAACCATTGATTTAATGTTTGGCCGGAGGCCAGGAGAGTGTGGAACTTCACATGATGATTATGTCGCCAAGTGGAAAAAGCGCATGGAGGAAGAGTATGAATTGGCATCAAGAACAGTCCAAAAAGAAGAGAGTAGAGCAAAGCACAGCTATTATAAGAAAATACATGGAGCAGATCTCCAGCCCGGAAACAGAGTACTGGTGAGAAATTGTTGAGAAAGGGGTGGGCCAGGAAAACTCTGTTCTTACTGGGAGGATCAAGTTTATGTTGTGACAGAAAGAAAGTATGAAGATGGCCCAGTGTATGTAGTGAATCCAGAGCGTGGCTCAGGGGTAGCAAGAGTGCTGCACAGAAACTTGTTGCTGCCCTGTGATTTCCTATCCATAGACAATAGCGACCAGAAGGAAAACAAATTGCAACCAAGAAGAAAAAGGCACACACGTCAAGTGAATATGGTAGCTGAAGAGGATTCAGGGGATGAGAATGTCCTTAAGCATCTCCAGTCAATGTCGACAAAGCAGCTTGCAGAGAGCACAAGCCGGTTGGGTTCAGAGGAGGATGAGCTCCAGTTAAGACGTATGGATGGAGAGCTAGATAATGAGCAGGCACTGCCCATAGAGGAGGAATGTGATGAAGGGAAAAGAAACTCAGGAAAAGTTGCAGATGTAATGGGGGATGAAAATGAGATGACAGAAGCGGGAGAAGAGACATCATCGGACGAGGTAGACAAGGGTGGCCCAGCTGTAACTCATCTGTCACGGAGAAAGTATCCTTTCAGACAGACATCCACACACGATATTTACATATGATACATTAGGCAAACCTTCCATTGCACAAAGTTATTTAACTTCATAGTTTTTGTATGAAGTTTTAGTAACACAGTTCATTGTTCTAAAGTAAGAAACAGTTCATGATGAAAGGGTTATAGAATTGTGTTTTAGTTAATGCACATATAGTACCAATAAACAGACATTGACACATAGACTGCTAAAATTTGATGAAACATTTAAAAAGCTATATGTGGGTCTGTATATAGAGCATAGAGCATGTTGCAGGTGACAACCCCTCAGTACTTGATGCGTGACCCGTCTTATGACGAGGTAATCCTTAAGACATCATGTGGCCAGTGGTGTCTACGCCAGCGGATGACATTAAATGGGAGATAGGTGTCATACTAAGGCAGTTGCAAGACAAATTAGCATTGAGTATAGTAACTGACTCCCTTGTGTGCTATCTTGCTCTAATGTTAACACATTGTTACTGGGAACTAGGAGATGTCGAGTCGACATTCATTTTGGAGGGGAGAGTGTGGGACTTATGTAATGTGATGTTTCTGTTTTTGAAGGAAATATTACCCCCCTGATGTTTTTTGTTTTGCATTATGTAGTTAATTTTGATGCATGTTTTGGATTTATGATGGTTTTAATGCATAAAGTCTGATTTGGAGAAATTTTTGTGTAAATTCATGAAATGATCAAACTGCTATGATGAATGCTCAAGAAGGCATGTTGTTCTAGCAATCTAACTGTAGGGGGCTCTAGCAGGGATAAAAAGGTGCAAGCAAGGACTGAAAACAAAGAGTTAATAAGAAACTAGAACGGTATATTTCCTAAAGGAAATGTGAATGTGCTTGCACGTGACGTCAGTTCCCTTCATTGTGCTGAGTGTTTTGATATGACATGTCCATGTTGTGCTAAATTTTTGATTTCGCTTATTTTGGTGCGGGGCTATACGTGACGTCAGTTCCCCTCATCGTGCTGAGTGTTCTTACTAAACTCACTTGGGCTCAAACAAAACATCACTAGTGTAACTCATCGACGTAACCACACACTAGATTTAATAATATCACACAGAATAGAAGTCACTGATATAGATATCATACCTCAAAGTGATGACATCACAGACCATTACCTCATAATGTACACACTACCTGTAGAACAGACTAACTGTGTCTCACCACGTTATCGACTCGGTAGAAACATTATTCCGACCACCAAAGACAGATTCACAAATAACCTGCCTGATCTGTCTGGACTTCTTACTGAACCCTCAAACTCAAACGACCTAGATGCAATGACTAACAGCATAGACGCTATATTCACTAGCACATTAGACACTGTTGCCCCAGTCAGATTACAGAAGGTTAGAGATAAAACACTTGCACCATGGTATAATAGTCATACTCACACCCTCAAGAGGGAGACCCGTAACCTCGAACGGAAATGGAGAAAAACTAAATTAGAGGTGTTTAGAATTGCGTATAAGGACAGTATGTCCAGCTACAGACAGGCTCTAAAAGCTGCTAGGGCTGAGCACCTGAGCAAACTCATAGAAAATAACGAAAACAATCCCAGGTTTTTATTTAGCACAGTGGCTAGTTTAACAAAAAATCAGAAATCTGAACACATTATTCCATCACATTTCAGTAGTTAGGACTTTATGAGATTCTTCACTGACAAAATCAAAAGTATCAGGAATAAAATAGGTGATGCTCAACATATGAGAGCAACCAGTGACACAATCTCACCTAAGGCTTTACACAGCTTTACAAGTACAGGACAGGAAGAGTTAGATAAACTTATTACTACAGCTAAATCAACAACATGTTCACTAGACCCCATCCCAACTAAACTACTGAAAGAAGTGTTACATAAAGCTGGTGAGCCTCTTCTTAATATCATTAACTCCTCGTTATCTTTAGGTTACGTCCCGAAGTCTTTTAAGTTGGCAGTTATTAGGCCACTCATCAAAAAACCTAACTTAGACCCTAATGAACTATCAAATTACAGACCTATCTCACACCTTCCGTTTATGTCTAAAATACTTGAAAAGGTTGTGTCTGTTCAACTGAGCTCCTTCTTACAGGAGAGCAACATCCTTGAAGAGTTTCAGTCAGGTTTCAGGCCCCATCATAGCACAGAAACTGCACTTGTTAAAGTTACAAACGACTTGTTCTTAGCTTCGGACCAAGACTGTATGTCACTATTAGTTCTACTTGACCCTAGTGCTGCATTCGACACTATAGATCACAACATTCTTCTAGATCGCTTACAATATTACACAGGTATTCATGGTCAGGCTTTAAGCTGGTTTAGATCCTACCTGTCTGACCGATACCATTTTGTAGAATTAAATGGTGAATCCTCCAGTTTACTACCAGTTAATTATGGGGTCCCTCAAGGATCAGTTCTAGGACCTCTGCTTTTCTCTATATACATGCTTCCGTTAGGGAACATTATTAGAAGACATGGGATTAGTTTCCATTGTTATGCTGATGACACACAGTTATATATCTCATCAAAACCAGATGAAATAGCCACAGTGTCCAAATTAACTCAGTGCCTTAGAGAGATAAAAGACTGGATGAGCTGCAACTTTCTATTGTTAAACTCCGATAAGACAGAAATACTACTCATAGGTCCAAAAACCAGTGCACAGAAACTCTCACAACTTAACTCCCATTTAGAGAGATGTACTGTTACCAGTAGCTCGACAGTGAAAGACCTCGGTGTTATATTAGACAGTAACTTGTCTTTAAAAAATCATATCGCTCATACTACCAAAACAGCCTTCTTCCACCTTAGAAACATTGCCAAGCTGAGAAACATCCTGTCTGTATCTGATGCTGAGAAGCTAGTTCATGCATTCATGACCTCTAGACTGGACTATTGTAATGCATTACTAGGTGGTTGTCCTGCATCTTTAATAAATAGGTTACAGTTAGTCCAAAATGCAGCTGCCAGAGTTCTCACTAGGACAAGAAAGTATGACCATATAACCCCAATTTTATCATCTCTACACTGGCTACCTGTTAAGTATAGAATTGACTACAAACTGCTGCTACTTACGTACAAGGCTCTTAATGGTTTAGCTCCCATGTATCTAACTAGTCTTCTAACACGTTACAATCCTTCACGCTCTCTGAGATCACAAAACTCAGGACTTTTGGTAGTTCCCAGAATATCTAAGTCTACTAAAGGTGGTAGAGCATTTTCTTATTTAGCTCCCAAACCTTGGAATAGTCTTCCTGATAGTGTTCGGGGCTCAGACACACTTTCCCAGTTTAAATGTAGATTAAAAACTCATCTCTTCAGTCAGGCGTACACATAATTCATCCCATAATATCATGCACCAGTACATCAGACCAGCACATTTTTATGAACAGCAGATATGTTAATCCCTTTCCACTGCTTCTCTCTTTGTACCTATCCCGAGGCATCCAGACACTGTACCAGCTCCCAACGTCCTCTGTGGGACGAAGCCTTTGGACGTCCACTGAGCCGTGGCCGACTATAAGAGTCCTGAGACATCTCCAGTTAGACTCTGTGGTACTCAGGAGATCAGAAGTCCTTGAACCCTACACCAATACAACATTTAACTGACTGTATATTACAATCACACCCCAGTGTCACCCATATGAGGATGGGTTTCCCCCTTGAGTCTGGTTCCTCTCAAGGTTTCTTCCTTTACCAATTTAAGGGAGTTTTCCTCGCCACTGCTGCCTGAGTCACCTCAGACTTGCTCATAGGGGAATAAATACATACATATTGTGAACTATATACAACTAATAATAATCTAGAATTTTTATTCTGTTAATTCTTATTTCTTTTATTATTTGTTAATTCCTTTATCATTAATTATGTTTACCTTCTGCTCTGTGTTTATGTTCTGTAAAGCTGCTTTGAGACAATGTCTATTGTAAAAGCGCTATACAAATAAACTTGAATTGAATTGTTTTATGTTGTGTAACTGAGATATGGCTTCTTTATATTGCAATATGGTTCGTAAGGTGCACTACATGGTTGCTAGGGTATGGCTGCACAGTTACTATGGTTATATTTGCAGACTAGTTTCTCACCTGCAACAAAAGAGCACACCTGAAAATCCATTTATCTTTTCCTGAAACAATCATGTTACAATAAGGATCATTAGTTCAAATGTAATGTATTAACTAACATTTACTAACCATGAGCAATAAATTATTGTATTTAGTAATCATTGTTAAAATAAAGTTTATTCTTTGTTCATGTTAGTTCACAGTATATTAAGTAATGTTAACACGGTGTTAATAATGTATTAGTAAATGTTGAAATTAACATGAACAAAATAAATAAATGCTGTAGAAGTGCAGTTCATTATTAGTTCATCTTAAGTAATGTGGTAAGTAATGTGAACTAACTGGAATATGTAAGCCTTTTAATCCAAAACGCTTTAATCCAAAACGCGTTTCTGACCGAAAAATGTACTTCCGTCCTTGCTCTTTTTCTTCCAACGTTGTGTGATCTGACAGATTCACTGGTGTCTGCTGCCCTCTTTTGGATGTTAGCACATCTACAGAGAGATTTTAAGAATTCCCCATTCAAGTCTATAGGGAAAAAACACCACTTTGAGCTTCCATACTGGGAATTCTGGAATTCTGATCGCTTATAAAATAGATAGCACACCTCTCCTCAATGAACCGGACGATTTGACACCTCATTTATGGGTCTAGGACAAAAGCTGCGGGACAAGTTACGCGCCGAAAAAGTGTCCGGAAGAAGAAGCATAATTATAATAATAATAATAATAATAATAATAATAATAATAATAATAATAAGTATGCAAGAGAATAACAATGTGCTTTAGCAAGCACATTAAAAAATGGAGAGTTTTTGGTGTGTGAAAAAGCTTGAAATTAGAGTGGATGATTTGAGCAGTAAAGGCCACATGTAGCACACAGTGAAGCAGTAGAAGGTGAGCTGAGTAAAGTGTGTGTGAGCTCACAGCTCTGAGCACTGCTCTGTGTTCACTGTGCTCACCACAGTAGGTTGGTTGTCTTTGGAGGCCTCACAGGTCACCACCTTGTTCCTCCACTGATCCGGGTGGAGGCTCAGCATGCTGCTCCAGCTGTAGAGGCCGTCTGCGTTCAGAACGGCGGCGCTGCGGCTCTCCCCCGAGCTCCAGCTGCTGCCGTCAACCTTCCAGCTCAACTTCCGGTCCAAGGGGAAGCCCTTGTAGGCCACACACACGAGTGTGACCTTCTCCTGCTGCAGCTCCACACTGGAGGGGGGCAGCACTGTCACACTGGGCTGGGTGTCACCTACACACACACACACACACACACACACACACACACACACAGAGGCAAGACAGGAATGGACAGCTGTCAGTCACTCAGGCTTTGTTTCAGCTCACTGTGTGTGTTTCACTTCCCTTTATATCTTACAGAGCAGAACTGAGATCAGTGGAGCATCACAAACGTTTCACATTCAATTCAAATACTTTTACATCTTACAGCTATAATGATTATTGTGAACAGTGAAAACTGAAATTTAATTATTGTATATCCAATAAAAAGAAATATAAAAAAATATTTTATAAATTGTATATAGATATTTTTAAATGACATAATATTTGTTATTTAAATAAATTGATTTTAGTCTTCAGGACATCTGTTTATAGAGTCACAGTCTCTGAGATATTAAATGTAGCTAGAATAATTCAGTGAAACTCTGTTACAGTCATTTGCACAAACAATTATATAAATGTTATTTCAGTTAGAACGAGCTATTATCACTAAAGTCAGACACATTTTATGAAACTTATAAAATTAAATAAATTTGAGAAACAAAATGATTTTATACAAACATCACATTCTCTAAGAGAGTATTTGAAGAACATGTTGATCAACTATATATTTTACACATTTTAACATTAACCAGAACACACTCCATTTCAGTCATTAATCTGAACACACTCCATTTCTGTCATTAACCTGAACACACTCCATTTCAGTCATTAGTAAACAGGTTACTTACGGCCCACAGACAGTTTAGTTCCTCCACCAAAAGTGATGCACAGTGATACATTCCTATGAAGGCGTCATACAAAAATATCTTTCACACTACAGTGAACACACACACACACACACACACACACACACACACACACACACACACACACACAGTTCAGTAATTGTTGTTATATTTACAGAACACAAATACACAATTAAATATTTCTTCATTAGTTTTCTGCTGTTTAAACTCAGTGATGTTTCAGTAAAAACGTCTGACTCTGGAGCACAGTGTACTGTACACACTGCAGAAGACTGGAGGAGAAATAACACTGAATGGTGGATTAGTGATGAGATTCATCTCTACACTCAGAAACACAATATACATGACACATAAAGATAGTAAAGAATAACTTTTTAATGCTGCTCACTTCTACATCTCCAAATACAAATCCACACATTAACTCAGTAGTAGTGTGAGAATAACAGTAAGATTGGGGAGTTGTGGTAAAGGTGTTTCCATACTTAGAGGACACTTTGCATTGGCAGCACATGCTTCAGTGATCTGGGAGTGTTTATAGTGCTGTGACTTTAACACTTCATGACTGAGAGCTGCTGCTACAGCAACTTCACCCACAGCTACCATGACTTTGATCCCCGTCTTCATCTGGACACTGATCCTCTGGACTCAAGGTCAGACACTGCTTCATATTTTATCTCTACAATCATCTGTTCATACTAATACACTTATTGTTTCTATTAGAATATTTCAGTTTCATGCTGCGTTGTTGTGTATTTATCAGAATGCAGAGGTCAAGCCACAGTAACTCAGACTCCTGCAGTGAAATCTGTTCTTCCAGGAGAAACAGTCACCATCAACTGTAGAACCAGTCAGGCAGTGTATAGTAACTCAGATGGTCACTTCTTACACTGGTATCAGCAGAAACCTGGAGAAGCTCCTAAACTCCTGATTAAGCTCGCAAATCAGAGACAGTCAGGTTTTCCAGCTCGTTTCAGTGGCAGTGGATCTGGATCTGATTTCACTCTGACCATCATTGGAGTCCAGACTGAAGATGCAGGAGATTACTACTGTCAGAGTTACCATGAAATCTCTGGCTACTGGTTCACACAGTGTTATAGAGTCGTACAAAAACCTCCCTCAGTCAGATTGAAGAGAGACTGAACTGCTGCAGCTGGGAGCGACTGCAGGTGCTGAGTTGGAGGATGTGATACGACACAATGACACTCTGTGGAGGAGAAGAACCACATCACACTAACTCACAACTCACATTAGAGATCTCTTAATAATCATCACACCAAACTGAACACAGTCCATTATGTTGTTGTTTTCTGCAGTCATGGTCCTTACTCTTACTATTGGAAACATCAAGTATCTGATCATCACATTTATTTATCTTCCATTTTATGCCCCAAACTCCATCTAATCTATCTTGTTCACAAATATTGTTTTTCATATTTCATGAATTTTCGATCTTGCATCAAAATTCCCATCGCATCACCTCTTGAAAACCCACAGCATCTCCACAACACACTCTTCATAATGCTCAGGTTTCCTGTTGTTCTGATATTTTTTACTAATAAGTGCTTCTTTTGTACTGATGTTTCTACACAATGACTCACTGTGGTGTTTGACATTAACTCCACATTTTCGGAAAACATTTAATTTAAAAACTAATTCTGATAATAATCCAGTGTAAGTGTAACTGTAACAACCCTAAAATAAGTTTCATTTACAAAGACAGCGAACGTAATGATGTTAATTTGTGTAAAATCAAACTGAATTAATCTGCTATTTAAATTAGTAGTAATAATGTTAATAATAATAATAGTTAATAATAATAATTAATATTAATAGTTGACATTTCATTGGTGGTGTTTATTGACTCTTGGTTGCTGTGTGATTGTTTAATATTTAGAGATAATTTCCCTCTACATTTATTGCCCAACAGGTTATGCACTAGATTATTTATTTTATTAGATATTTGTAAAGTATTGTTGGTAATTTGCTGTTTTCTTTATTGGCAAATATTATAAAGTGCCAGAGCAATGAAATAAACATATTTAAATATGAAATTAAATCAAATGAAGTATCAGTCTACATAGTTCAGCCATACTAACTGAGTCAAACCAAACTCATTTGTCAAACTTTATTTATGATATAAGAAATCAGCATTTTCCAACATCAGGCTCAAAATATGCAGATCAGATTTTATTCGTATATTTCAGGCAGAGTAGCGAGTTCAGCTTTTTGCAACTTTGGTGGCTGAGATTCATCAGGGGACTACCAAATAATCAGGTTAACAATCTTTTTTTTTTGATCAACATTTTTTATTATTATTTACTTATTGCAAAACACCAAACTATATACATCAGATGCCATGATTAAGAGATATTGTACAACATTATATAACACAATATTAAGTTCAAAGCCCTTGTAGTCATTTAAGTTGCTGTCAGTGTTTCAATTTGTCCAGTAAAATTTCAGCTATGTCTTCCCAGTTTCCGATAGTCCGATCTTTTGCACCATTGAGTTTGGCTGTGGTACATTCTAACAGAACAATGTCTCTGAAGAAGGATAGCCAGATGAAGTTTGTAGAGATGGATGTTTCAAACCACAGTTTCAGAATAGTCTTTTTAGCAGCCGTACTGGCCGCCAAGAGTATCCTTTTTTGACCAGTATTTAATTTGAAGTAGAAGTAGTGGATCCTTGGGTATGTCCATACACAAGATGTCAGAGAGGGTGGAGGATACATAAGGCCATAAGGAAAGTATTCTAGGGCAATCCCAGAACATATGCATATATGAACCTATTATAGAGTTATTGCAAAAATGACAATAGGGATCAGATCTAAACCTCATCTTGTACAGAACACTAGGAGTAAGATAAGCCTTATTAATAGATTTGTAATGAATCATCTGGTGCGCCAGATTCTTAGAGGCCGTGAAACAATTTCCCATACAGTGTCCCAGTCGGGTTTGGCTAGATCTTCACGTTCCCAGGAATATGTGGCTATAACAGATGAATATTGAGAACAAAGAACTGAATTATAAATTTTGGATACTAAGCCACTGGTAGGGATCCTAAGGTCCAGCCAATCCCAAAGGGGATGTATCTGTAACTCGGAAGGCCAGGGGACACCGTATGCTTTAAGGGCTGATCTTAATCTTAAATATAAAAAAAAAAGAAAAAGCAGGTATAGAAAATTCTGTGCTTAAATCTTGGAACGACTTGAGGCCTTTATCATTAAAGATGTCACTTAGAACATAAATACCAGAATCAGACCAAGCTTTGAATACAAATGGCTTGTTACCGGTCTGTATATCAACATTGTGCCAAATAGGTGTTGATTTTGTATATAAGAAGGGACCACCCTTGATTTTTTCAATCTGTTTAAAAGTTTCTAAGGAAAATTCAATTATAGGTACAAGCTTCTTCCTGAAATCTTTTGTTAAGGTAGAGAATGGTAGATCTTGTAAGCGAATCGTACGGACAATGTTTGCTTGTATGCTGCGCCGTATAATTAAAGTGTCCGGGTTAACCCATACTATAAGTGGTCTCATCTGGAAAGCCATCTTATATAATTTAAAATCCGGAAATGATAAACATAAGGGGGACCATCTAATTAGATCTTCTTTAATCTTGCTCAGAAGAGTTTGATAGTTATTTTTTGAATTTTGGGAGATTGGGGATGAGATGTTGATGCCCAGATAAGTAAATTGTTGGACTATAGGGATCTGAGATGATACATTGAGATATTCCTGTCTTGCTGAATCATTAAGAGACATTAAGGCGGATTTACTCCAAATAATTTTATAACCAGATAATGCACCGAATGTGTCAAAAAGACTTAAACATTCAGGGACTGATGAAGCTATATCAGACACATAAAGCAAAATGTCATCTGCGTAGAAAGAAATTTTGTGTGATGTATCTACACAAATAATGGGATGAATAGTTGAGGACTGACGCACTGCTTGTGCTAGCGGCTCTACTGAAAGTGTAAAAAAAAGAGGCGATAGTGGACAGCCTTGACGGGTGCCACGACCCAAAGTAAAGGGGCGGGATATCATAGAATTTGTTATTACACTGGCTGAGCAGTTACTGTAAAGAGTTTTGACCATATTAATGAATCCATAACCTACTTCTAGGTGTTCGAGGACCGCCCATAAGAACCCCCATTCAATTCTATCGAAGGCCTTCTCCGCGTCTAGCGATATGACTGTGGAGGAGGCCTGATAGGAGTCCGATCCGTGAATGATGTGAAAAAGTCGTCTGATATTATCGGAAGCAAACCGGTCTTTAAGAAATCCGGATTGATCATAATTAATAACCTTACCGACACATTTGTTGAGCCTAATAGCTAGGGTTTTAGCAAGAAGTTTTGCATCAGTGGCAATTAGGCTAATGGGCCGATAACTAGCACACTCTAGGGGATCTTTTCCTTTCTTAAGTAGCAGAGATATAAGAGCTGTGTTTTGGTCTCTATGCAAAGCATTATTTTTAATCGCGTAATTTAGGGAGTTAAGAATAAGTGGCGATATTATGTCCCATATAGAAGATATTAATTCAGGTGGAATTCCGTCATTACCTGGGGCTTTGTTCTTTGCCATAGATTCGAGGGCCAGTTTTAACTCTTCAGGGGATATGGGACGGTTTAGGAGCTCCTGATGTTCTGCATCAAATTTAGTAAGATGAAGCTGTTGAAGGAAGGAGATATATTTCTGGGGCCTGCTGGAGGAACTGTATAGTTGCTCATAAAAAGATTTGAAAATCTGATTAATATCTTCAGGCTGTGTGTAAATAAAATCATTTTGCTTTAGATTCTACCTGTTTGATCCTTGCTGCTAATAATCTGCTTGGTCTCTCCCCATTAAAGTAATATGACTGCCTTGTGCGATGCATAATGAATTCTGCTCTATGTAAAAGTAAACCTTTCAGCTCAGACTTAAGTGCTCGCAGTTCTTCTGCCTTATGTTGACTATAAGTATTTTTAAGTTCTCGTTCTGTCACCTGAACTAAATTCTCCAACTCGTTTCTGCGACTGTTCTTTATTTTCTGACGATGGGAAGAAAAAGCGATGCATTTTCCTCTTATAAAACATTTTGTAACCTCCCATAGAGATTGAGGATTGTTTATTGAATCTTTATTTAATTGAATAAAATCAACTAAAGAGGCACGTAGTTGCGTGATAAATTTTTGATCATGAAGTAGGGAGGTATTGAATCTCCAGCGCTTATACCCGGTTAGGAGGGGGTATGGAAGAAGGCTTAGGGTCACAGGGGAGTGATCTGAGAGAAGAAGAGGTTATATATCGGTGCTGTCAATAAATGGAATATAAGCAGGCGATACCAACAGGTAATCAATACGGGAAAAGGTTTTGTGGCGTGCTGAGAAAAAAGTGAAATCTTTGACCTTGTCATTTTTCAGTCGCCATATGTCACATACATTAATTTGTTTCATAAAATCTTTAAACATCTTAGAAGAGGCTGGATCCGCCTGTGACATATGAGACCTATCGAGTATAGGGTCAAGCACCGTATTGAAATCACAGCCTATTATAAGGTGATAGCCATTAAGGCTTAATATCATTTGTGTAAGTTGTTGATAAAATACATTGTCGTATTCATTGGGGGCATAAACTGAGATAAAGGTGTATTTATTATGGGACCAAGTACCTAGTACACATGTAATACGGCCGTCCGTATCACTCCTAGTATGATGAATATGTAAAGTGAGATGACGGGCTATAAGTATCATGACCCCCTTTGTTTTCTTAGTGGAGGAGGAAAAGGAGACTAATTTATAATGCCTGTTTTGAAATCTGTTAGCATCAACTGCTTTCAAATGAGATTCTTGTATCACTGCAACGGACACCTTTTTAGATCTTAAATAATCTAAGCACTTTGTCCTTTTGATTGCACCATTTAGGCCATTGACGTTCCAAGAGATTACTTTAAGAGCCATAGATCAAAAACAGCATTATATACATTTTAAATGAAAAACAAAACCATGTGAACTTACGAAAACATATCATGGCATCTGGAACAGTAAATGAACAACAGTGAGAACAAAATGAAAAGGCAGTAAGCAGAGAGTGAAAACAAACTCTCCTATCCGCCTGGAAATTAACACATATGGGATACGCGGCCAGTATAACAGTTGGTCACCCGAGCCCGGAAATAACCTCGGCATCACGATTTATCCAAAACTTTCCTGACACAGCCGCCCCATAGACAGTATTGCCAACTTTACCTTCAATATCACGGACTGGCTTCCATTAACGCTTCAACTGAGCCTGTTGTTGAGCGAGATACGCTTCCACCTCCAACGGCGTTTGAAGGAGTACGGTTGATCCGTGGTGTGTTACCTTTACTACGGAGGGGTAGATCATAAAGGAGGAGATCCCTATCTGCGTGAGCTTTTTCCTGCATAAATTCATCTCTCGTCTCTGAGCGGCGGTCTGATTACTGTAATCCGGGTAGAAGTAAAGCAGATTGCCTTTGTATGACATTTGCCCTGCGGTGCAAACACCTTTAAGGATGGCGTTACAATCAGGTTAACAATCTGATTATTTCCAACATACACCTGGGGAGAAAGAGAGAGAATATTAAATACAACAAGAAAAGGTTTGAAAACATATTCCGAGTATTATTAAAGTATGTTTTTAGTCTCTCTCTCTCTCTCTCTCTCTCTCTCTCTCTCTCTCTCTCTCTCTCTCTCTCTCTTACACACACACACACACATACACACACACACACACACACACACACCTTGATTATGTATTTGGTCCCCACATTTGTGCCTTCTTTGTACACCAGAGGTTTGTAAGTAAAGAACTGGCTTCTGACAATCGCTTCTGCAGCAATTTTGACCTACAATAAAAACATTATCATTTAAAAAAATTACACATTTTCAACAATTATGCAGTTTTTCTGCAGTTTCCTTCATAGCTTTCAATTACTGTTACTTTTTACTCCATAAGGTTCACTTTTACTCTCATGACAGGTGATAGGTGTCTATAAATGTCTAGATATTCTTTAGAACTCAAATGCTGAATTGTTCTCTGTGGAAAAACTCAAAGCAGAATAACAGTGGATTTTAGTCTGTCACAGTCTTTACTAAATAAAAAACAAAACATAACTAAATCATTAATGAGAAACAGAAATTGTTATTCACCTCATTGGCGATGATGATATCATGCTCATCTGGATCTTTCCAATCAGACCACTGTGCAAACAGCTCACTAGACATGATGTTTCTGAAGGTTCCAGCTATGAGAAAAATTCAGCAGCTAGTCAGAAAGACTTGTATTACAGTCAGTGTAAAGTCGATATATTTATACTCTCACAATCATTTAACATGATGAAATTTCCTTAGAAACCACACGCTCATATACTCACACGCATGTAAATAATGTCCTTTCTACAGCAGAAAGCTACTGAGGAACTAGTGGGTCATCTTAAACTCTGAGTTCAGTGCAGACCCGATTGCTGATAAAGACCAGAACATACAGCTGACTGACACAAAATTGGCTCAAAGGAGGCATGGCAGTCTCCGGGCTCCATCCATAACAATCCAATGAGACACTGGCTGAGCATGTAGATCAATGTGGCCACCGGGGCAATGTGTCGGCAAGGTGACCACCGGGGCGACGAGACTCCAACCAGGGGTAGAACATTAGGATTAATGAAGTAACTCAGTAAGAAGTGACGATCAGACTAGGGACTCAAAACACTGTGAGCTTGGTAGTGGCAGAGTGAGTGAGCATTTTTAAATCAAGTTAAACATGATTTCATTCTAGGGTCACAGGGTCACCAGAGTTAATTTGAGTTGATTTGAGTTGATTTGAGTTGTTTTGAGTTGATTTGAGAATAAGAAATAGACAAAGTGTCTGATTTGTGTCCGTTTGCCAGCAAGTGATAGTCTCAAATGCAACTTTAAACTGTAGTCATTTTCTGTCCAAGAATAAAAAAATCTTTCCTCTTTATAATAGCTCATGTAATGTGTGTAGCTGCTGTTGGTCTCTCAGTATAAAGCTTGCTGAATTTACTTTACTCCCCTCTGGGAATTTGTTGGTGTCATATATGCATTGTTGCAATCCAAATGATTCAATTTTCTTCCCAGCAGAGAGATAAACATTTTTGACCCCAACATGATTTGAACACACAACCTTCTAATCTAGAGTCAGACACGCTACCGTTGAGCCACAAGGTCTCATGTGCATGTGCTCAGTGTTGTAAGAATGGTGGGTAGAATGGATGATGAAGGACATGAATGGTTAACTTCATGCTCATTAGATAAACCTTATCAATGCTTCAAAACCCTGCTCTCATATTCCCATACAAAAGAAAAGTGAGATTAAGGCTACAGATACCAGTAAACATAGAGCTAGGAGAAAAAGACAAAGAGAAGCAAAAAAGAAAAGAATTGGAAAAACAGCAGAAGAAATTTCCTAGACTCAAGGTCTGCCCTTGGATTTTTCTGTATATGGATTTTCCTGTCCTTGTTAATTTCCTCTTATTTCCAACCTTCTTCGTCATTGTTATTAAAAAATGTGCTGGAGAAAGCTTTATTTCCTTGTTTGTATCACATTTGTCGCTCAGTCATTCATGACAGACGTCTTGTGGATTAATCCTCCTTTCAGCTACAATGAGTAAGTTTTTCTCATTTCTTCTCTTGCTATTTTATACTGTATATGATTTCTACTGATTATATGTTATATGAGTGTGAATTATGTTAAAAGATCTTACTTATATTTGATTATATCGTATTGCTAATATTGCTAAACCTTTGCTGCTATAATGTTGCTTTGAATATAAATGGAGTTCTCTGTTAGCTGCTTAAGCTTTATTGAACTTATAACCTCATTATGATCTCAGTCTGTTACTTCTCAGACTGGGCTTGCTCATGGATACTTTAAGCTTTAGTTTCCCTATATACTCCCTTTTTCCCCCATAGATTCTCACCCTTCTCCCTACCCAAGGCCAGTTCCTTCTGAGGTCATGGCTGGCTATCGCCACTTTCAGCTGTCTCATATCACCCATGAACTCACCAAGTTCCTCAGTGAACAGGGTGAAGAAGATAACGTTATACACCCGTGGCCGTATTTGCAAGTAATGTTTCTGTACATTGGAAGTGCCTCTTATGCCTACTGAAAATCACTGAAATTTTACTTTTTACTTTTACTTCAAATACTTAAGTACATTAAATATCAGAAAATTACTTTTGATACTTAAGTACAGCATATATTATTATTATTATTATTATTAACCTTTATTCAACCAGATTTGTCTCATTGAGATATAGAATCTCTTTTTCAAGAGAGACCTGGCCAAAATAGCAGAACAAATTAAATTACACAATCACAAAACAAATAAAAAGGCAAAAAACAACTCAAGTGCATTTCAATTTAAATAAAAGTGCCATTAATAAAAACATTTGCAAGTGTGAATGGACTCATGTTCTATAGATTTAACATAACATTTAAAATCATTTAAGGAAATTAGACACTGTAGCTTTAGTGATTTCTGTAGTTCATTCCAAGTTGAAGGTGCAAAAAACATACAAGCCTTTTTAAACAGGAAGTGCGTCTGCAGAGACAACAAACCAATCTTTCAAAATAGAAAGGCAATGAAGATGGAGTAGATTTGAAACCTTAAAACCAAACATAAATGAGTGACTTGGTCCCTGTGATTTAATTTGGGCCTTGGAAAATGTTTCAGGCTTTAAGACTACATAAGGGAACTGCATAAAAATAGACTCATTTTCTAACTGCAAATGGACAGCCCCACTAGCAAAGGGAATCAGAAAGACAAACAAGACCAAACAAAACTTCATTTTTTCCTTTTCTCTTTTCCTTTTGAACAAGTCCAACAGCAGAAGACTCGACCGAGACTGCAACAGGCTGTAGCTTCTAAGGCTACAGCAGATTATAACTGATGAAATGAAGGGAGCTGAGTCCATAGTAGGCAGACCCACTGAGCTGACGATAGTGTGGATGTAAAGGCCACAACTAAAGTAGGCGAATGGCCAATAAGTGAGTTTTAGGCAAACAACAGCTTGGTGGTAGAGTCAGTAGCTGGTGGCAGCAAGCCGTGAAAACTGTAACTACAGCTAGTGGTAGCTAGCTGTTAGCAGCTATGAGTATCCAGTTTGAAAACATTCACCAATGAAACACAGTACTGTGCCTCAATATCAAAGACTTTTTGAGGTTTCTTTCACCCATCCGAGGCTAAAACAGACAGAATGTAGTGGTGATATACCTCTTGCAATTCCAAAGAAAGATACAAACTGTGAGTTAGTAGTGCAGAGATCCAGAGGCCCTCTTGCAATTCCAAAGAATGACACAAGATGTAAATCAGTAGTGCAGAGATCCAAAGGCCCAAAAATACCAAAAAAAGCGACTAAACTCCACGTCGAAATACAGTAATCCACTCGCTTACTTTAAAAATCCAAATGTTGAAATTCCACGGTTAAAAATAATATTTAAAAGAAATGCCTTTTCAAACACAAAACAAACAATACAGGACAAACATGGTTTCTTCCATCTTGGATTAGATATATCAGATACTTCAAGACTTTAACTTGAGTAATATTCTAAAAGGTGACTTTCACTTCTACCAAAGTCTTTTTCTAGTTTGATACTTTAACTTTTACTCAAATATTGCTTTCTAGTACTTTATACAACACTGTTATTTATTAAAGCTAAATGAGGAAACAAACAGCATGTTATAACCTTGAAAGGTGCAATATGTTTAAATTAAAAATCTTTTAAACTTAAAACTTATTTAAATTAAGAATCTGAAACCTGACAATTTTCTTAATAATTAAAAGCAAAACTAATCCTTTGTTGATTAAACTGTCTAAAGGCTCTAGCAGTCTGATATGACATGATGGGAGTGTGGAAAAAATATATCATGAACGATGGTGTTTATTATTATATTTGAGTACATATATTAAGCATTCAAGAATTTATTTTCATTTTGTAATTTTCACTGTTATCTAGAACATGAAGCACATGTAATAGAGGCCTATTCAAGACCAGAATCTTGTGTTGAATAGGCCACTATTACAGATATCATGTGATTCTTTTTTTTTTATTTTTGGTGTTATTTCATCCCAATAGTTATTATTTTCTGTTCTAGTTTGTGGTTTATAATTGTGTACATTTTTCTTTTGCCCTGATCCTACATGTGTTTTTAATTTGAGGATGGATCTGTCTACATTCTCTGTGTCTATCAGTGTCTTGACCCCATTAGAAGAAAAATTATTAGAAAAAATCCTGTCCTATTTTATTAAAAAAAGCTAGATGTGTCATTCTGTTCAAGGTTGTTATTTTCCTTTACAAACAGAGAAATCTGTTTATTCTGTCATGTATTCAGTATTTGTAACTGTTTTAATAGTTTAAAGTAAATTCTGACAAATCAGAGAAATAAGAAATGAATGTGATCCTCATCACTGGTAGTACATAAAGAGGCAGATTTACTGAGCGAAACACACACACACACACAAACACAAATACACACACACACAAACACACACACACATTTGCATGTACAGCTCTGAGACTCAGAATAGATCACCACTTTCAGCAGATGTTCATGGTTCTTCAGCCAAACTCACTCAAGCACAACACACAGTGCTGAACTCGACCTGCTGTTAAAGGTGCTGTTCCAAATCGCTGACAAAAACACTTCACTCGGCCTCTTCCCAGCATTCTTTACTGTGGGTCAGGGTGCTGCTGCACTGTAGATGCTGTCCTTCTGTCCTTCTGTGCTGGTCAGAACCCCCTCGTTCACCTCGGCACCATCCATGGTCCACCTTGGCAGCGCCCCCTATGGAGAATAGGCAGAGAGCAGGCAGAGCAGCAAGGCCGTTCCATCAGAGAGCTGCATAGAAGAGGGAGGGAGCAGAGACACGGAGGGCTTCACCACCGGACCAGCTGGAGAACACACACAAACACACACACACACACACACACACACACACACACACACACACACACACACACACACACACACAAACACTTAATTAGATTAATGTGAATGTGAACTCTATGATACTGAACATGGTGATATTTGGTCATTCAGTGTAACGGTTGTAGAGCAGGTGCAGAAGTTTATCTGCACATCATACATCAGGACACAATTCTGATAACTTCATCCAACCAAACTGCAGCTGAAAATGATCTCCATCTAATAGGGGGGAATCAAATTTATTAATTAATTCAATCCAATTCAAGTTTATTTGTATAGCGCTTTTTACAGTAGACATTGTCTCAAAGCAGCTTTACAGAACATAAACATAGAGCAGAAGGTAAACATAATTAATGATAAAGTAAATAACAAATAATAAAAGTAAAAGAATTGACAGAATTAAAAATTCTAGATTATTATTAGATATATAGTTCACAATGTGTATGTATTTATCCCACTATGAGCAAGTCTGAGGTGACTCAGGCAGCAGTGGCAAGGAAAAACTCCCTTAAATTGGTAAAGGAAGAAACCAGAGGAACCGGACTCAAGGGGGAACCCATCCTCATATGGGTGACACTGGGGGTGTGATTGTCATATACAGTCAAACAAATGTTGTATTGGTGTAAGGATCATGGACTTCGGATCTCCTTAGTATCACAGAGTCTAACTGGAGATGTCTCAGGATTCTTAGAGTCTGCCTCAGCTCAGTGGACATCCAAAGGCTTCGTCCCACAGAGGACGTTGGGAGCTGGTGCCTCGGGATCGGTACAATGAGAGAAGCAGTGGAAAGGGATTAACATATCTGCTGTTCATAAAAATGTGCAGGTCTGATGTACTAGTGCATGATACTATAGGATGTATTATGTGTACGCCTGACTAAAGAGATGAGTTTTTAATCTACATTTAAACTGGGAAAGTGTGTCTGAGCCCCGAACACTATCAGGAAGACTATTCCAAAGTTTGGGAGCTAGATAAGAAAACGCTCTACCACCTTTAGTAGACTTAGATATTCTGGGAACTACCAAAAATCTTGAGTTTTGTGATCTCAGAGAGCGTGAAGGATTGTAACATGTTAGAAGACTAGTTAGATACATGGGAGCTAAACCATTAAGAGCCTTGTACGTAAGTAACAGCAGTTTGTAATCAATTACATTTTTTTGACCCATTACACTCTCCCCTGCTTTTAGACATGTCTCTGGACATCTAGAACTGAAGTTGTAACTTAAAGAATGTATGCGTTTTATGTGCATGTTTTAGAAAGACCAGTGTCTTCTATTCTTTCATGACTTTTTTTTTTAGAATGCCCATACTGCTGGCACTGGGTAGTGGTGTATGTCGGTAGCACAGGGTAAGTCTGGACAGGGTAAAGGACACAAGCATGCATCGTGTTGGCTGTTGGTCTCCATGTTTTATATGTAGGTTGGCCCATCTGATTGTACGTGAACACCTCCTTTGGCTTAACTGCACGGGTAGACCTGAGCAGGATAACATCCTCATCATTCACTGGCTGTGCAACCTGCTGTGCTCCCAGGTCAGTGTCCTCATCACTACCAACTATGCAGTCATTCAATTGTTTCTGAGGTTCCACATACAGTATGGCAACGAGTTTGTCAGTGCTTGAGATGGTTCTGATGTCACAACCAGAGGGTGCTGCTCATATGTCTCAAGGTTATCTGACTCCGCCCTGTAGTGTACAGGGTGAAACTCTGGTGCTGTTACACGAATATGACTGTTTGGCTCACCCTGGAACTGTTTGGAATTGCTCCTTTTCTTTCATACACTGGTACTAAACTGGGATTACATGCACATCCTTCCTCATCCCCAGAATCACTGGTTTCAGGCTCGAGGGTTTCAGACATTTGTTCGTGTGGTGTAGTTTCTGTCTTTGTCTTTCCTGTGTCTGATTGTCCTGACCATCATGTTCAAGTGGTAGATCGTTCACAGGTAAAAGGAGATTGCGGTGCAGTACACGAAGAGAGCGGTCACCGGTTTCAGCTTGAATTTGATATACAGGACCGTCTCCCATCCTTTCAACAACACGGTGAACTTTGTTCTCCCAGTATGGGCGGAGTTTACCAGGTCCACCTCTCTCCGATAGGTTGCGGACAAGCACACGATCACCTGGCTGAAGCACAATTCCTCTGACACCACGATCATAGTATTTTTTCCCTTTTGCAGAACACCTTTTACTATTTTCAGAGGCAATCTTATATGCTTCACTGGGGTAATATATTCCAAAACAAATATTTCACAAAAATCCACACAGGTCCAAGGAACTGGAATCTGTAAGCCTTTTAATCCAAAACGCTTTACTCGTGCCGCAAATATTCCGTTTGTCTTCCGAAAACTGGAAACAGTAGTGCGCTATCATCTTGTTTTGCCGCTCTAACTTCTCATTGGGGTATTCAAAAATTCTAAATTTACGTCATATTTATAGCCCAGGACCTAACGAATCAAACAAGCCCTCACTTGAGCCAATCGGTGCTTGTATTGCAGAGATAGACGGCTGAGAAGCCAATGATGTCATGACATCAATTTTGGGAACCCGCCTTTGACTGACAATTACTCCTTCCAATAGCAATGAAATGGGCCGGGACCTATACAGCTCTTTAGCCAATAAGGAGACGATTCCAACGGTATGCAACAAGCTGCGTCTCCTCTGCCAGGATCTGCGTGAAAAAGCTGTGCAGAAGAATTCTTGCGTATACCTTGACCTTTTGTCACTCTCACAGCTCAGGGTGTCAAGTTACAGGCCTGTTTTCACACCAGAGTAGTAGCCAGAGAGTCTCTGCTTGTTTTAGGCCTTTCAAACTGAGCATGCAGTATTTTAATTCAAAGTTATACAGTAAACAAGTACACAAAAACGCTGGACCAGACGACCATGTCCGTAGAAAAATATTTTTATTGAAGCCATTTTTGGATCTTTTGTCTTGAATTTTTTTTGGTGAAAGCCAAGACATGTGGCTATGACCCTCAGTTGTTATTTGGTTCCTAACATGTTCCAGAAAAATAAGATTAATCAGTTTATCAGGTAAACAACCCAGGCGGAAATGAAAACCTTCCATTTTAGCCTCTGTAACTTTGCGCCAGTAAGGCCTAGAATCAATCTGAAACTAGTTTGTGGGAGCTGTGCCACTTTTTGTTGGGTAGGTCATGTAGGCGAAAAACCTGCAAAAGGGGGCCAAGGCATAAAGGGGTTAAGGCAAGGAACTCAAGCTTGTTGGAATGAAGATGATAATTCTTCTCGGCGGGCGTGAGTGTTCTTGAGCCATAGGCAATTGCACATAATTTACCCCCCTGTTCCTGATAGAGTACAGCCCCCAGACCTTCATTGGATGCATCAGTGTGGAGGACAAAAGGTAAATCAAAGTCTGGGTAGGCCAGGATAGGAGAGGAGGTTAACATGTCGACAAGGCGAGCTACAACAGCGCTGTGTTCGGGGGGTCCACTGAACTGGTGTCTTAGATGGAAACTGACCTTTTTTAACACTCTGTTTGGTTGGCCCAGTTTTGACCTGTCTGTCTTAAGACTCAACAGGATGCTCTTGAAGCTTAAACAGTGGGCGGGCTATTCTGGAAAAATCCTGAATGAACGATCTATAGTAGCCCAAAAAAACCCAATAAAAGTCTAACTTCCACATTCTTTGGTTTCCACTCCTTCCATTGCAGCACTGCTTTCAGATCCTTGGGATCAACTTGGACACCCTCACTTGAAAATAGACGCCCCACATATCTCACCTGAGGTTTAAACAATTCACACTTTTTTAGATATAATTTCACACCATGCTCCCATAAGTGGCAGAAAACCCTCTGCAGGTCTTTGATGTGGTCCTGAAAGGTTTTCGAAAAACAAAGAACATCGTCTAAGTATGGAAAACAGCATTCATCCCTTAAACCATTTAGCACACCTTCCATGAACCTTTGGAAAGCTGCTGGTGCGTTAGTCAGGCTAAAAGGAAGGCGAATCCACTCATACAATCCCCAAGGTGTGCTGAAAGCTGTCACATGCCTGGAGTTCTCCTCAAAGAAGCCCTGGTGATAGGCACTGATTTGGTCTAGTATGGAGAAACACGAGTAATCTCCAAGGTTATCTAATAGATCTTGTATGCGTGGCAAGGGATGGCGGTCAGGAATGGTTTTAGTGTTTAGTCCGCGAAAGTCAACACAAAGTCTAAGGCTCTTATCTTTTTTTCTAACACAGACCACAGGGGAGGAGTAAAGTGATGTGGACTTCCGAATCCACCGATGATCAAGAAGTTTTTGAACATATTCCTTAACTTCTCTGTACAAAGGCTTTGGGACTGCGTTGTAGGACTTTTGGACTGGTGTGTCATCATTTAAGCAGATTCTGAGCTGTAAGTCAGGAATGCAACCAATATCTGTGTCATCTCTAGCAAATACATCAGACTGATCTAAAAGCATTTTTCTGACTTTTCTTTGTACTTCTTCTGCCAGATGGAATACGTCTACTGAAGGTTGTCATTTTTCTTTATTTGTATGCACAGAAAGATTCCTGTCTTTTTCTATTTTTTTTTTTCAGATCATCGGTACTCAACTGAGCTGAGCATGATTGGGGAGTATCTTTGAACAAATGCAAATGTGCCAGGCCTCACAGGTTATGGGGGTGTTTGCACAACAAAAGCAGGAGAAAAATGGAGCTGTAGCTGTAGTGTTAACACCTGGTAATCCACAGCCAGGTCAGGTGCAACAGTACCAGATTCAGTGGCTTGGGTGTCTGAAGCTGATAGCACATCATTTAGCAAGTTGAAAAGGAGGAGAAGTTGAGTCTTACCCTCATCTTCAGCAGCTTTTAGCTTCTCACTTCTGATGTAGTCGACGATTAGGTCATACAGTTCGGGTTCAGTGAGATCAGCAACACGGTAAGTTTCATAGCCATCATCTATGGAACTGGCAACAGTCTGTAACTGACTAAGTTTCAAATCTGAAAGTTTCTTTTGTATCTTGAAGACAAGCACTCAGCGTTGGCTTAAGGTAGTCATGTTGATGCATCACCTGTGGTAGCTGTTCTTTGGATGACACTTGACACTGCAGTCATCCCTGAAACACTGGTCACAGGATTCCACGTTTACTATGACAACCTTCCAAAATGAGACGTGCTGTATCCCGGACGAGCGCCCAATTGTTACCGGCCTCAGACCTAGGGGGTATCTGTGCCGGCAGCAAATGATACACAGGCAGTGTGCACTGTGGATCAGCAAATAAACTGACATTTGCACCCAATGTACCATCTACTTGTGAGGTGGCGTAATGACGTTTTTCTGAAAAGCTCTAATTTTGTAAATGTATTAATAAAAAAATAAATAAACATGAGGAAATGTATTCACGTATTAATAGGGGGGAATCAAAGTTATAATTTACATTTTTTTGACCCATTACATTTCTCATTAACTTTCAGACAACACCAGCCTCAATTTGGGAAGGTATAACATTTCATTTGTAAGATAATTTATCTGTAGCATGTTACGTTTACAATATTAAACCTCTGTTCAACAGCAACAACAAAAAAATCAGTCATAAAACACATTCTTTGACATTGTTTATTATTAAAAATTTAAAAAGTTACTTTCGACTGTCAGTTATTATTAATCATAAAAATTATTTGACTGTAATCTTGCATTGATATATATTGAATCTATATTATTATGCTTCATTGAACAAGGAAAGCACCTTAAGTACAAATTCTGAGAACCTTTTTTTGTCATCCTACTGGTTTCAGTTCTGTCTGTATGATGTCTGTAGTGAAAAAGTTTTTTTTTTTTTTTTGCATTCATTTTCCATGCTTCAGTGATCTGGGAGTGTTTATAGTGCTGTAACTTTAATACTTCATGTCTGAGAGCTGCTGCTACTTCGCCCACAACTACCATGACTTTAATCCCCGTCTTCATCTGGACACTGATCCTCTGGACTCAAGGTCAGACCAATCATCTGTTCATACTAATACACTTATTGTTTCTATTAGAATATTTCAGTTTCATGCTGCGTTATTGTGTATTTTTCAGAATGCAGAGGTCAAGCCACAGTAACTCAGACTCCTGCAGTGAAATCTGTTCTTCCAGGAGAAACAGTCACCATCAACTGTAAAACCAATCCGGCAGTGTACAATAATAACTACTTACACTGGTATCAGCAGAAACCTGGAGAAGCTCCTAAACTATTGATCAAAAAAGCAAACGAGCTACAGTCAGGTTTTCCAGCTCGTTTCAGTGGATCTGGATCTGATTTTACTCTGACCATCAGTGGAGTCCAGACTGAAGATGCAGGAGATTACTACTGTCAGTGTTTCCATGCCATCAGTAGCACCCAGCTATTCACACAGTGTTATAGAGTCGTACAAAAACCTCCCTCAGTCAGATTGTAGAGAGACTGAACTGCTGCAGCTGGGAGCGACTGCAGGTGCTGAGTTGGAGGATGTGATACGACACAATGACACTCTGTGGAGGTGAAGAACCACATCACACTAACTCACAACTCACATTAGAGATCTTTCAATAATCTTCACACCACAGTGAACATAGTCCATAACACCCATTACTGTAAGATAAACTACGTTTCTATGATATTGTCCTCAGACTGACAGAACTGCTTGTATAGCTAGTGAAACGTTTTAAGCTAAAAAGAAATAGTCCAGATAGCATAAGTGAATCTCCAGACAACCTAACTTGGATGACTGAGAATCGTGATGTAAAATCTGACCAATTATTCTCTGTGATATTTCATGATTTTTAATTACTAACAAGTAGCATTCAATACAGAATCCATTTTGTCTTTCAAACATTTTAATAATTTTTCCCCTAAATCAGTAATTTTATAGAATATAGTGTGGCAGTAGCACACGGAAGTATTATTAGCGAACTGCAGAATGTTCCAAGAGATGGTTTATCATCACCTGATATTTTAATCATGCAAATCTCAAACCAGTGCTCCCTAAATTCCATCAGTATGTGGACTTTGCAACAAGAGGGGAAAACACGCATGATTTTGTTTACACAAACATTCCCGGCTCGTATCATGCTTAGCCCCGCCCACACCTCGGCTACTCAGACCACATCTCTGTTATGTTAATTCCAGCATACAGACCACTCATCAGATGCTCTAAACTGGTTCTGAAGCAGGTGAAAACCTGGCAAGCAGGAGCTACCCCTGCTCTTCAGGACTGCTTTAAGTGCACTGAATCGAACATCTCCAGGGAGGCTGCAACCATCGGCGATTCCGTCAACTGGGAGGAGTACACTGCATCAGTAACCAGCTACATCGGCAAGTGCATTGATTACATGACTGTCTCCAAGTCCATCACCACACGATCCAACCAGAAGCTGTGGATGACTGCTAAAGTGCAAGCACTGCTAAAGACTAGAGACGTAGCCTTCAGAACAGGGCACAGGGTGGCCCTTAGGACAGCAAGGGCAAAACTGTCCCGAGCCATAAGAGAAGCAAATTCCCAGATAATCCACCACCACTTCCAGGACAGTGGAGACACCCGGCGCATGTGGCAGGGCATACAGGCGATCACAAACTACAAGACAGCTTCACCTGTCTATGATAGTGAAGCCTAACTACCAGATATGATGAATGACTTCTACATTCAGTTTGAGGTGCAGAATAGCGTTGCGGCGAAGAAGACCATCCTTCCCCTTGAACGACGAGTCAGCATACAGAGAGGAGTTGCAACAGCCAAATGCCTGGTGTCAAGCCAAAAACCTGTCTCTGAATGTTGATAAAAAATAAAGAGATGCCGTCTGGAAAAAGTTGCTTTCCACAAGCCATCAGTAACTATTTGATATAAAGCCCCTTCGTTTTCCAGTTAACACTATGGCAAAAGAGACATTCCGATGTCTAGGGTTAAGTATGACTCTCACCTTTAAAACATTTATTTAGAAGCTTCCCAGAAATCATAACAATCAAATAACTCAAAATATGTGCCTTAAGTTACCAGTTAACTAGTAATTATTCTTTCTACTGTATTGTTTTACCATGGAGAAATGATACACACACAATAAATGCAGGTTTTTAGTATTAATTAAATGGAAAAATATTAACATAGGATCACCCAGTAGAAATAAATTAATGTTTTTGTTTAAGGTTTTAACCTCAAGCCAGAGTGCACTCTTAATGTTTAAATTTTGTTGCAATTAAGATCGATGGTGGTTTGAAGTTCAAATCCTTTGGAAAATACATTGGATTTGATAATCCTTCCAGTCTGAAGAAATCTATTGTCCTCATGGTCTAAGGAGCAATGGAGATGTGCACACAGAATCCTACTTCCCTAGCTGTTGTCCTCAACGCAGGTGAGTGCTGAATCTCTGGAGGCAACACGGTCTCACCTTCCTTTCGGCTCTCCACAAGGTAATCGACACAGATACGGCAGTGCTAACCTTAGCTTAGCTTAGCTCTCTCAGCTTCGTCCACGGAAGCAAAGTTCAACTCACTCTCTCGCAGCACTTTCAGAATTGGTTTTACACTTTTTTTCCCATTTGTCAGAAATATCTACTGATCTCACTAGGATCATACATGACGCTTAGGCAGGGATTCAGCACCTTTAAGTTTTTTTTTTAATGTTTTAATCATATTGATTTATCCACACTAGCTTTTTTTAGTAGTGGGAAGCCTGGCTCACGTGACTTATGTTAAACAACAAAGATATTAGTGTTTGTCCTCAGTTCTGCATATTTTCTTGCTGTTAGAGGTACAACATGCTTGTTCAGTGCTTATGGTGTCCTGACACTGGCTAATGTGCTCATAACTCTCAACTGACTCTCATTTAACCATTTACTTAATTATCAGTGTTTTTCCTAAGCTTTGGGCTGACAAAAAGTGCTTTTAAGTTTCTATCAATGAATCCATTAACACTAATTTACTAGGTTACAGATTTAAGATATCAACCTAAAACTCAGCCGTTAATTTAAATATACACATACAAGCAAGAGGGAAAAGGTGCTAGTTTAAGTGTTTCAGGAAGAGGTAGGCCTTAACACGTCATTTGAAGATAGCAAGTGGCTCAGCTGTTCAAGCATTTATGGGAAGAACAGAAGAGTCTTGCTGTACACCTGTCTTATACTGAGAGATGGTGGGACCAGTGCTGGTAGATCTGAGGGTGCGAGGTGTAGTGTGAGGAGTGACAAGAACTTTGAGGTAAGAGGGAGTTGGTCCATTTTTGGCTTTGTCGGCAAGCATCAGTATTTTGAATCTTATGCGTGTAACTACTGGAAGCTAGTGGAGGAAGTGCAGCAGTGGGGTGGTATGTGAGAACTTATGCAGGTTGAAAACAAGTCAAGCAGCAGCATTTTTGATCATTTGCAGAGGACGAATTGCATTCATACAGTAGGTAGACCCGCAAGCAGTGAGTTGCAGTAGTCCAGTCTTGAAATGACAAGAGACTGAATTCGTCCTCTACAAATGATCAAAAATGCTGCTGCTTGACTTGTTTTCAACCTGCATAAGTTCTCACATACCACCCCACTGCTGCACTTCCTGAACAGCCTGTGTGTACAAAAATGAATCCTTCTGATGTTGTAGAGCAGAAACCGACATTACAAACCGTCACATTAGCAAAACATTTGATTGTTCATGGTTACCCCAAGGTTGCGAGTTGTGATTAAAAGAAGAGATCATATTGTTGTGTAGGGATATTGCCATATCCCGATCTAGGGATGAATCACCTGGGATTAGCAGCAGTTCAGTTTTGTTGGGATTGAGTTTCAACTGATGAGTTGTCATCCACGATGATTTGTCCACCAAACATGCTGAGATTTGATCAGAAGCCATGGTATCTGATGACGGGAATGATAATAAAAGATAATAATAATGAGTGTCACCAGCAAAGCAGTTGTAAAAGATCCCATGCGAGGAAATAATTTCACCGAGTGAGTATACGAGTATAAAGGGAGAGGACCAAGTACTGAGCCTGTGTAGCGCTGATGTCACCCCCGTCCATGCTACTTTATATGTGTAACCTTCTATGTAGAGGATACTTAGAATAGATCTCCTGAGAATAGACAAGAGTCTTGTGGTTGACCGAATCAAACTCCACCAAAAGGTCAAGGATGATGAGGGCAGATGACAGCCTAGCTGGTCTAGCAGTATGTAGTTTCTCAGAGATAGCCAAAAGGGCAGTCTCTGTGGAATATATAGCTCTAAAGACAGACTGGTTTGGATCAGGGACATTGTTCTTTTAAACAGACAGTTGATTATACACAATGCATTCAAGAAGGGATTGAGTAGTGAAGAGGAGATGTTGTGGAGTTATAATTAATGAGTGCTTACGAGGGTGCAGAAGCTTTTTCATGCAGAAAGAAGTCTTAGCAGAAGTCACGTCTGAAGGGAACTTAGCCAGAAGCGTACAGTAAAAGGCAAGGAATGCATTGAGTTATGTTTTTTACATTCTCTCTGCTGATCTTAGTTCTCTTAGATTGCTGCACAACACATCTGATAGCCAATGAGAAGAACAATAGTCTTCTTGGGTTTATTAGACAAAGAAGAGAGATGGTCCATGGTTAAGGAAAGAGGGAAGAGAAAAGTGTCTGTGGCTAAGTCCAAGGGTAGTGAGGAGAAGGAGTCAGGATCAGGGGAGATAGAGTGGAGGTTACGATGAGTAAGAGAGAGATGCTGGAAAGTTGATTTTAGGTAGGATACAGAGAGTGATAGTGAAGGATACCAGGTGATGGTCAGAGATGTGAAGTGGGGTAGTAGTGATTTCAGTAACTGGGGAAGGATGGGTAAATACCAGGTCCAGGACATTTTCTACATTGTGTGTTGGGAGGCTGCTGTTGAACATGTTGAACATATCTAATAAATGTAAATTATACCAACTTATTTTTAGTTTCATCAGTCATTTTATACCATTTTAATTTGTAGTATTTTTCACATTCCTGTCACAAGGAATCTTTTAGAAGAACGGTTTTGTTTTCAACACGTGGAGGTTAAACCTCAATCTCTGTCAGCTGTCCAACTTTAGGCAAATATGAAACCTCTCCTTTATCTTCAAGATCCTATAAATGTTTTATACTACATAGGAATACATTTCCTGAAATGTATCTGTCAGGATTTAGGCCTCATTGTAGCATAGAGACAGCGCTGGTGAAAGTAGTAAATGAGCTGTTACTTGCCTATGATCAGGGTTGTGTCTTCTTGCTTTAGGCCTAATGATGACCTTCTTAGTTATTTTTTTAGTACAGTATGAGTAATATTTAGACATACAGTCATAGTTATAAGGTATAATTTCCATAACCATTGTGTCAGTATTTTATTGACACAAATACTGACAATACATCAGATGATGATGATGATGATGATGATGATTATTATTATTATCAGGTGTCTTTCTCATGAATAATTAGGTTCTACAGCAGATACTGAGACAGATTCCTTGGTGATTTGTGTATGATGTGTATAATCAACAATGTAAAACAGCCGTGTTTACTGATTCAAAAGCTTTTATTAATAATTCAAAGCAGGACATTGCAGTGATCCACTAACTTAACACATATTTAGGTGATAATTAAGAAGAAGAGCTGAGTTAAAGTGAGGAGTGTGTGAGCTCACATGTTAATGAGACAAATGAAATGATGAGAGTGGATGATTTGAGCAGTAAAGGCCACATGTAGCACACAGTGAAGCAGTAGAAGGTGAGCTGAGTAAAGTGTGTGTGAGCTCACAGCTCTGAGCACTGCTCTGGTTTCACCGTGCTCACCACAGTAGGTTGGTTGTAGTTGAAGGCCTCACAGGTCACCACCTTGTTCCTCCACTGATCTGGGTGGAGGCTCAGCGTGCTGCTCCAGCTGTAGAGGCCGTCCGCGTTCAGAACGGCGGCGCTGCGGCTCTCCCCTGAGCTCCAGCTGCTGCCGTCAACCTTCCAGCTCAACTTCCAGTCCGAGGGGAAGCCCTTGTAGGCCACACACACGAGTGTGACCTTCTCCTGCTGCAGCTCCACACTGGAGGGGGGCAGAACTGTCACACTGGGCTGGGTGTCACCTACACACACACACAGAGGTGAGACAGGAATGGACAGCTGCCAGTCACTCAGGCTTTGTTTCAGCTCACTGTGTGTTTCACTTCCCTTTATATCTTACAGAGCAGAACTGAGATCAGTGGAGCATCACAAATGTTTCACATTCAATTCAAATAATTTTACATCTTACAGCTATAATGATTTATATTATTGTAAACAGTGAAATTTTACATTTAATTATACTGTATATTTAATAAGAAATATTTAAAAGATATTCTAAATTATTTATTTATATATATATATATATATATATATATTTATATATATATATATATATATATATATATATATATATATATATATATATTTCAAATGACAACATATTTATAATTTAAATATATTAATTCTAGTCTTCAGGACATCTGTTTATAGAGTCACACAGTTTCTGAGATATTAAATGTAGCTAGAATAATTCAGTGAAACTCTGTTACAGTCATTTGCACAAACAATTATGTAAATGTTATTTCAGTTAGAACGAGCTATTATCACTAAAGTCAGACACATTTTATGAAACATAAAATAAGAGAAATTTGAGAAACAAAATGATTTTATACAAACATCACATTCCCTAAAAGCAAATTTGAAGAAAAAATATGAATAAACTATATTTTTACATATTTTATCATTAATCCAAACACACTACATTACAGTCATTAATCTGAACAGACTCCATTTCAGTCATTAGTAAACAGGTTACTTACGGCCCACAGACAGTTTAGTTCCTCCACCAAAAGTGTTCCACAGTGATACATTCCTATGAAGGCGTCGTACAAAAACCTCTGTTACACTACAGTGGACACACACACACACACACACACACACACACACACATACACACACAAAGTTCAGAAATTGATCTTATATTTACAGAACGCAGTTGTATGACAAAGTTTTGACTGGAGCAGAAATGAAACAGAATGATGAGTGATGAGATTCTCTTGAGAATTTTCAAGATATTTAAGAAATATTTCAAGTTTAAATTTCTCTCTGATTAACATATTTAGGCATCTTAAACCTGAAAATAGTTTCCAGGAAATCTCCACCTGACTCTAGAAGTAAAATCCACACAATAAGTATTGTGAGAATGACAGTAAGATTAGGGGAATGTGGTAAAGGTGTTTCCATACTTAGGGGACACTTTGCATTGGCAGCACATGCTTCATTGATCTGGGAGTGTTTATATTGCTGTGACTTTAACACTTCATGACTGAGAGCTGCTGCTACAGCAACTTCACCCACAGCTACCATGACTTTGATCCCCGTCTTCATCTGGACACTGATCCTCTGGACTCAAGGTCAGACACTGCTTCATATTTTATCTCTACAATCATCTGTTCATACTAATACACTTATTGTTTCTATTAGAATATTTCAGTTTCATGCTGCGTTATTGTGTATTTTTCAGAATGCAGAGGTCAAGTCACAGTAACTCAGACTCCTGCAGTGAAAGCTGTTCTTCCAGGAGAAACAGTCACCATCAACTGTAGAACCAGTCCAGCAGTGTATTATCACAGCTCTTTTGGTCACTTCTTAAACTGGTATCAGCAGAAACCCGGAGAAGCTCCTAAATTCCTGATTAAGCTCGCAAATCAGCGACAGTCAGGTTTTCCAGGTCGTTTCAGTGGCAGTGGATCTGGATCTGATTTCACTCTGACCATCAGTGGAGTCCAGACTGAAGATGCAGGAGATTACTACTGTCAGAGTCACCATTCCATCACTGGCTACTGGTTCACACAGTGTTATAGAGTCGTACAAAAACCTCCCTCACTCAGATTGTAGAGAGACTGAACTGCTGCAGCTGGGAGCGACTGCAGGTGCTGAGTTGGAGGATGTGATATTACACAATGACACTCTGTGAAGGAGAAAAAACACTATTGTAAGATAAACTCTGTTTTCTGATTTTATGATTTTCATGGTGTCATTGTTCTCGTAACAAGCCAATCAGTCAGACTGATTAAGCTTCTTGGAAGAGTAGTGAAACGTTTTGAGCAAACAAGAAAGTAATACAGATAACATGACTGATCCTCCAGATAACCTAACCAGGATGACTGAGAATTTTCACATACACTGATGACTGAGAATACACCACCCCCTCCCCCAGGAGCAGCACCTGATGCCCTGCTTCTGCGACGAGGACGACCCCTAGCCCTGGGCGCCGGGCGGCGTGGGTGGGCAGCATGGAACTCCACCAGCAGAGCCGGGTCCATCACATCTTGCCGGGCCACCCAAGACCGATCCTCCAAGCCGTAACCCTCCCAGTCCACCAGGTATTCGAGGCGACCCCCGCGCCTTCTGGAGTCCAGGACCTCACACACTGCGTAGACACCAGGCTGAGCTACGACTTCCAGCTGGACAGGCGCCATGTAGCCACCTGGAGGGCGAGAGACAGGCGAGATACACGGTTTTAGCAGGAACACGTGAAAGGTGGGGTGTATGCGGTACCTTGATGGCAGCTCCAGCCGGTATGGCACGTCACTGATCTGCCTGGAGATCCTGAAAGGCCCAATGAACCTGGGACTAAGCTTGTGGCATGGCAGTTTCATCTTCAGGTCCTTAGTGGAGAGCCACACCTGATCCCTGGGGTGGTAACGAGGAGACTCCAGATGCTGAGCGTCAGCGTGCCGGCGGGTGTTGCGGAGAGCCTGGCACAGCTGGGTGTGTGCTGACTCCCAGACCCAGTTGCACTCCTGCTACCAGGCGTCCACTGAGGGTACGTCGCTGGGCTCGTCTGACCATGGGAACAGGGGCGGCTGGAACCCCAGCACGAATTGGAAAGGGGTGAGGACCGTGGCGTCCTGGCGGAGTGAGTTCTGAGCATATTCTGCCCAGGGCAAGAAACGAGCCCAATCCCCCTGATCCTGGCTGCAGTCAGTTCTAAAATACTGGTTCAGCTCCTGAATCTTACGTTCCGCTGGCCGTTGGACTGCGGGTGGTGACCTCATGTCAGATTCCCCGACACCCCTAGGAGCTGGAAGAAAGCACGCCAAACCTGAGATGAGAACTGGGGCCCACAGTCTGAAACTACCTCCCCCGGGAGACCGAAGTTCCTGAAAACATGGTGGAACAGGGCCTCGGCAGTTTCGCGGGCTGTGGTCAGACCCTTCAGAGGCATAAAGCGGCAGGCCTTGCAGAAGCGGTCCACCGCTACCAAGATGCATGTGTTACCCCCGACCGTGGCAGGTCAGTCACAAAGTCGATCCCGAGGTGTGACCAGGGGCGCTGAGGGACGGGGAGCGGGCCTCCTGCAGGTACTGGAGATTCTTGTGGTCAGAGTCCATGGTAAACGGGTGCTCTGCGCCCTCTAACCAGTGCCTCCACTCGTCCAGGGCAAGTTTTATCGCCAGTAACTCACAGTTGCCGATGCCGTAGTTCTGTTCCTCTGCCGAGAGCTTGTGTGAGAAGGCGCATGGATGGAGCTGTGGTGGGGTGCCTGACCACTGGGAGAGCGAGGAGTCTACCTCAACCACAAAGAGCAGAAGCGCTGGCGGAGCACATTGAATGCCTCCTGGGCCTCCTTGGTCCACTTCAGGGTCTGCGCCTTACCCCTGAGGAGAGAAGTGAGGTGATCGCTGTAACCCTGGATGAACCGCCAATAGAAGCGAAGCCCAAGAAGCGTTGGAGCTCCTTAATCGTCTCTGGGACAGGCCAGTTCCTTACTGCTCTAACCTTCCTCTTGTCCATCTGTATTCCCTGTGCACTGATGACGTAGCCCAGAAACTGCACCTCCTCACGGTGGAACTCACACTTAAAGAGGTTAAGGTAGAGCTGTTGGGAACGAAGTGCCCCTAGGACCTTCCGTACATGGTTATGGTGCTCCTCCAGGTTCTTGGAGTAGATCAAGATGTCATCGATGTAAACCATGATGTCCTTCTGTAGGTAGGGTCAGAGCACTTCGTTCATGAACCCCTGGAACACAGCTGGAGCGATGGATAGGCCGTAAGACATGACCCAATATTGGTAGTGTCCGTAGGGCGTAATGAAGGCGGTCTTCCACTCGTCTCCCTTCCTGATACGTACCAGGTTATAGGTGCTCCAGAGATCGAGCTTGGTGAACACTTGGTGAACCCCACCCTTCCTTCTTCCCCACAAAGAAAAAGCTCGAAGCAGCCAGGGAGGAAGATTTGGTGATGAACCCCTGCTGGAGAGCCTGCTGGACGTACTCCTCCATCGCTCGATGTTCTGGAGCGGAGAGGGGGTAGACTCAGCCCTTGGGCAGCTTAGCCCCGTGAAGCAGGTCAATGCAGCAGCCCCCTGGGACGGTGAGGGGGGAGACGAGTAGCCGCCTGGGCACATTGCACATCCTTGAAGGCCTGGTACTCCTTGGGGATCTCTGCCTGCTTTGACGTCGTGGCTTCCTCTACCCTGGTGGCGCCTACCATGGCTTTGGGGACCCTTACTGGAAGCTGGGAGTAGCAGTGCTCCAGGCAGTGGGTACTCCAACGCAGAACGTCGCAGGGGTCCCAGGAGCATGCTGGGGCATGTTGGCTTAGCCAGGGCCTTCCCAGGATCACGCTGACGGTTGATTCGTCGAGCACCATGAACTGGATCTCCTCCCGGTGGAACAGGCCCACCTGAAGAGTCACTACCGGCGCACAGTACTTGACCCAGCCCCAACCCAGTGGGCATCCCTGGATGGTCTGGACGGCCAAGTCCTGGGAACCCCTCTCTCGGGGGAGCCGTAAGCTGTTGAGGCAGGCTTGAGCGATGAAGTTCCCTGCCGAGCCGGAGTCCACCAGAGCATCCACGGAAAGAGAGAGAGCGGGAGTTAGAAGTGTCACAGTGAGTGTGGAAAGAGTAGATATGTTTCTCGGAAACTCTACTGTACTCACAGCTGCTCGAGCAGGGCGCGTGGGGCATCTGGCCATGGAGTGACCCGGGTTCCCACAATACAGGCATTTGCCAGATGCCAGGGGTTGTTCTTCTCCCACCGGGACAGTCTCTGAGAGCCCAGCTGCATCGGTTCGGGGTCAGAGGCTGTAGTTAGTCCAGGTTGGGCCCCTGGGGTTGGTGACATGGGGTGGCACACCGCCAGCCGCTGAGAAAGGTCGATGGATTTCTTAATGAAGTCCTCTAATCCCGTAGTGTCCTCAAATACCGCCATTGCTTAATCTCCGGAGACAGACCCATCCGATATACTCCCAGTAGCACCGACTCGTTCCAGCCACCAGATGCCGCCATGGTGCGGAAACGCAAGCTGTAAGCAGTGATGTCATCACTTCCCTGAGGCAAGCTAAGCAGCTGGTCGGCCGTGGATAGGACCCTGGAAGCGGCTCTGAAAACCTCGAGAAAGTGCACGGTGAAATAAGCATACACATTTGTCATTTGAAAGGCGGTTCGAAGCGCGGTGATGAGATCCCGAACCGGATCGGAGGAGGTGCTGGGTCAGTTCTCCATGTCAGGTAAGACCGGAAGTCCCTTCCTGGTCGTTCCTTCTTCTTCTTAAGGTCCGTTATTCTGTTATGCGAGATACAGAGGCGGAAGACGGTGTGAAAGCAAACAGAGTTTATTGCCAACAAACATGTAACTCGCTGTAACTGATAGTAATCCGGTGGTGTGCGGTGGAAGCGCGGCCCACAAAAGTCCTGAGAGAAATGAAAGGTGGACGGTGTAATATCCTAGGGAGCGCTTAGGAGAAGCGCGAAGCAGAACATGCACACTGGAGTAGCGAGTAATGCACAGCCTTACCATTGATAATAACGGACAGGGAGTGAGGGTGAGAGATGGGTATATAATGGTAGGGTGATGAGTGTGAAACGAGAGTCAGGTTTGAGTGTTTAGTAAGCCGGCGAGCAGCTCCTTGCGGGCGGGGCACGCATGGGAAAGAGTCAGGGAGCTCCCTCACAATACTCAGTTAATACTTCTTTCAAAATTTTTAATGATTTGTCACCTAAATTGGTCATTTTTAATAGAATAAAAATAACATCTTTCGACTTTATTGACTCAACTACGGAATATTAAAAAAATAAGTAAGTAAGAAGAAATGCTGAAGTTTTTACTGGAAATCTAGAAAATGTTGATATTAAGGAAACAGCCTTCTACTTGTTCAGGTCTTATTTGACTGATTGTTTCAGTTTGTAGATGTAAAAGGTGATTTCTCTATGCATACTAAGGTTATGATCAGTGTTCCACAATGTTCTATTTTAGGCCTAATGCTTTTTCCCACATATATATTCTACCTCCGGGAAGAAATATTATAAAAACTTATAATTAGCATCCACAATTATTCTTACAGTGATAAATTTCAGCAAAGCCACATAACATACACTATCTTAATAAGGTTGCAAAATGTGTTAAGGACATTAGACAGTGAGGGTTTATTAACTTCTATCTGCTTAATTCTGAAAAGACAGAAGTGTTTGTACTATAAGCTCATGCAGCCACAAGTAAGCTCGCAGATTCTGTAGTAAATCTCAATGACATTTTGGTTTCACCATGTGCAGCAGTAAAAGACTTTGTTGTGATTATGGACTTGTCTTTCATTTAAAGCTCATGCAGATAATTTAACTGAGATGACCTTCTTAGTTGTTTTTTTTAATAAAGTAAGAATAACATTTAGAAATATAGTTATGGTAATAAGGTATAATTTCCATAACCATTGTGTAAGTATTTTACTGACACAAACACTTACGATACATAAGATGGTGATCCAGGTAGAGGCCACACATGAGTGTGACCTTCTCCTGCTGCAGCTCCACACTGGAGGGGGGCAGCACTGTTACACTGGGCAGGGTGACACCTAAACACACACACAGAGAGGTAAGACAGGAATGGACAGCTGTCAGTCACTCACGGTGGTGTCAAAAGTATTCACATTCATTACTCAGGTAGAAGTATAGATACTAGGGTTTAAGACACTGAAGTATCAACTCAAGCCTTTTAAAAGTGTAAAAGTACTGGTTTCAAAACTACTTAAAAAAGCATAAAAGTAAAAGTAATGCAAGGAAAAAATGCCATTAAGGACAAAAGCTTAGGCGGGGTATTGTGCACTACCCCACCTCCTCAAGAAACATATTTCTAAAGGCTTTAATGATTATAATGTTATATTAATATGTTAATGTTGAAAAATTTGGGATGCATTGGCTACCTTCAGCCGCATACTGTATACTGAGTTGTGTTTCATGGAGCGGAAGATATGACTAGTTGGCTATAAGTATTGTAATGGTGCAAAAAGTCAGAGGCATGTCACTTCAGAGGCATGTCATCAATAACCTTTATTGAAACAAACACATTGGACTTAAACAACAACAGGGTAATCAACATGTGACAAAGAGTTACCAATAGGCTTTGTTCATCCACAAAAGCAGCTGTTTTGCAAAGTTTTTTGAGCCAATGCATGCTCATCTTGGCCTGAAGATCAGCCCTGCAACACTAAACAGTCTTTCTCAGGCTGCTGAGGCAGGGAGTGCCGTATTAAGCTTAAGTGATAGCTGGCACACAGCTGGGAAGGACTTCAGTACCTCTACTGTGTCTCCTCGGCACCCTAGGTACGCATCCAACTGCTGGGTCATTTCAAGAGGTCTGTTCTTCTTCAAGGAAGAAAAGAAGTTCATCAGAATAAAGAAATTCATACAGATTTAAAACAACATGAGGATGAGAAATGAGAAAATGATGACAGAATTTTCCTTTTTGGGTGAACTATCCCTTTAAAGCTGTTTTAGGACCACAAGCAGCTGCTGGCCTGACTGAAAATTAGCAGTAAAATCAATTTAAACAGCATTTGGCTAATAGTTGGGCCTATTACCTCTTTACAAGGACCCACAGGGCCCTATACAGGCGCGTGCGCTCTCATACACAGACAGGATCATGACTATCCTTAATACATACCTTATCAACCAGCTGTAGATTATAGCTTTGCACAATTAACTTACAAATATTGCATATAGTAACAATATAAGCTCAGATAACATTTGGTAAAGTGGAATTTGGTAAAGTGGAATTTGGAATTTCAAATCTCACACCAAGCCACCAAACTAGTTTGCAACATTGAATCATAACCTACTGGTAGCAAGCAAACCACTGCATGTACCCAAGTTTTCCACAGCAAACATCGCAAATTTATCATTATTAGTACGTTACTAGGTCACTTCAATACTGTCAATAATCGACTGATAATAACAAAATCTATAGCTTTGCACAATTAACTTACAAATATAGCAATAATTTAAGCCCAGATAACATTTGGCTAAAGTCGAATTTCAAATTTGTTAATAATTGACTGATAATAACAAAATTTCAGCTCACCTCGATATGCTTTTTCAAATTAGACGGCAAGTTTTTGAAAGCCGTTAGCTCGTGGTATTTGGGTGCGCGTAGCTTACAGCGCATTTTTCCATCCAACCATTTCAAACAATTCTTCCAGGCAGGGTCAGGGATGCATAAAGGTTGGGGTTGGTTGGTCTTCCTGGCTACCAACTTCCTCGCTGGTGCTGGTGCTGGTTGTTGAGACATTGAGTTTTGAGCCTCTGCCACAGACATCTTCGTTCTTGGCTCCATCTGCTATGTCCAACACTGGGTAACTGAAGTGTGACGTGATTTGTGTCATGTGCAGGTGCGATGGGTCACATACAAAGCAATAGGCTGTTGGAATGGTATATGTTTATACTTCTCATCCAACCACAATCAAATTCAATCTATCCAGATGGCACAATTTATCTTTATAGGTTTTTTGAATGATGACAAGCCAGAATGAAAACAAGCCGAAATGAAATAGGAATAACGAGGCTATTTTTAAAATGTAAGGAGTAGACAGTACAGATAATTGTGTGAAAATGTAAGAAGAAGTACTGTAGAAGTAGAAGTAAAAAGTCTGCTAAAAAATAATTACTATATTAAAGTATAAATACATAAAATTTCTACTTAAGTAAGGTAACGAAGAATTTGTACTTCATTACTTGACACCTCTGGTCACTCAGGCTTGGCTTCAGCTCACCGTGTGTTTCACTTCCCTTTATATCTTACAGAGCAGAACTGAGATCAGTGGAGCATCACAAACATTTCACATTCAATTCAAATACTTTTACATTTTACAGGTATAATGATTTATATTATTGTGAACAGTGAAAGTTCAGATTTATTGTAAAATATATTCAATAATAAGAAATATTCTAAAATAACTTAATAACATGAATAATCAATATTTAAATTACAGCATATTTATTATATAAATAAATTGATTCTAGTCTTCAGAACATCTGTTTATAGAGTCACAGTCTCTGAGATATTAAATGTAGCTAGAATAATTCAGTGAAACTCTGTTACAGTCATTTGCACAAACAATTATATAAATGTTATTTCAGTTAGAACGAGCTATTATCAGTGTCATTGTTTAAACTCAGTGATGTTTCAGTAAAAATGTCAGATTCTGGAGCACAGTTTACTGTACACACTGCAGAAGACTGAAGGAGAAATAACACTGAATGATGGATTAGTGATGAGTTTTATATCCAGTCAATTAATGTGTTAAATGTGAGTGTATTATTGTTGACCAATGACTGTTGAGTTAAAGGTTAAAGGTCATGTAATGACGAGAGTTACAGTGTGGAAGAGAGGGGAGGAGCAACGCACATGGTGAGAAGAAACGTGCAGGCTGTGTGCTAAAACAGCAGAGGTTTACATCTTTGGAGACTGAGTAAATTCGTTGAAATATTAAGGCCCAAAGTGTAACAAAACTGTATTTGTTTTACCTTATTTGATTCTTTTGAAACTTTGACTTAATTTCATTTCACCACCTGTTTATAAGGTTGTATCTCCGCCATCGCGTATCATATAGGCCTAGCGGTTATCACATAAACAACGTGTGTGGATAGTGACTGCAGACGGGATCGAGTTGGACCTGGGACTTCCTCGTTTGCAACTGGATGTGTGGTGTTGCTGCTGGTGTAAAGATTGCCTGCCTCATCACACAGCAAAATTGATCACTATGGTAATCGTGAGTTACATCTGTAGTAGTGTGAGAATGACAGTAAGATTGGGGGAATGTGGTAAAAGGTGTTTCCATACTTAGAGGACACTTTGCATTGGCAGCACATGCTTCAGTGATCTGGGAGTGTTTATAGTGCTGTGACTTTAACACTTCATGACTGAGAGCTGCTGCTACAGCAACTTCACCCACAGCTACCATGACTTTGATCCCCGTCTTCATCTGGACACTGATCCTCTGGACTCAAGGTCAGACACTGCTTCATATTTTATCTCTACAATCATCTGTTCATACTAATACACTTATTGTTTCTATTAGAATATTTCAGTTTCATACTGCGTTATTGTGTATTTTTCAGAATGCAGAGGTCAAGTCACAGTAACTCAGACTCCTGCAGTGAAATCTGTTCTTCCAGGAGAAACAGTCACCATCAACTGTAAAACCAATCCCCAAGTGTATCAAGACTGGGGTTATCAACCTTTACACTGGTATCAGCAGAAACTTGGAGAAGCTCCGAAACTATTGATCATAAAAGCAAATAAGCTACAGTCAGGTTTTCCAGCTCGTTTCAGTGGCAGTGGATCTGGATCTGATTTCACTCAGTGGAGTCCAGACTGAAGATGCAGGAGATTACTACTGTCACAGTTGGCACAACATCAATGGCTATGTGTTCACACAGTGTTATAAAGTCATACAAAAACTTTCCTCAGTGAGATAGTAGAGAGACTGTACTGCTGCAGCTGGGAGCGACTGTAGGTGCTCCCAGCGTACAATGACACTCTGTGGAGTAGAAGAAGAACCACATCACACTAACCCACAGATCAAATTAGAGATCGCTTAATAATCTTCACCCCACACTGAACACAGTCCATCACATCCACTACTGAAAAATAAATAGATTTACTTATCATAACTCACACTGTTTGATCAATAATCTTTACATGTTTTTCAGTGTCTATCACTAGTCCTACCCCAGTACAGTCTCTGATTTTGACCCTGTTATTAATCTGGTCTCAGTCTCAGTCTCTGTCTTGTGTCTGTTTCATTTCCTGCTCTGGATTCTGACTCAGTCACTGGTGTAACTCCTCCTGTCCAAATGTTTCTGAATGAACCTGGTGTTCATTCTCTCCACTTCCTTGTTCAGACTGAGACCTGGTTCAGAGGATTCAGGGACACTGTGTGTCTCACACTCACACACCTCTTGTACTGTCTCATCATGTTTCATTCTTTCAGTGCTGTTTCTTTTGAAAATGAATCTTATTCCATTGGTTATTATCCTTCGTCCTGAGGTCTTCGTACTTCTTCACCTTTTAGATTTAAGCCTCCTTTCAGATAAGCCTTCAGTCCTCCTTCATGCTAGTTTACATGTTCTGTACCTCGTCACCACCCATCCATCATCCATATGATAGCAGTCAGGGAAAAATGTATAATGATTGATTGTGTGTATTATTATATTTATAAATGCAGAGTACATACATTGGGCATTCAAGAACCTATTGAGTGATGTGGTCTGTGTCCGATTGGAAATTTATGCCTAGCAACAATCCTCATCAAAATCAAATAAAGATTAAATATGAGCTCTTTCTTCTCCTGCTGGTATAAAGAGAGCAGTGTGAGAACTTCAGTAAAGGTCATCAGGAGATTGTGTCTTTATGCACTGGTTGTAAAAACCTTATTTATTTATTTAAATAACTACTACAACTAATAACGACTACAATGCTGGCAGACAGACAGACCTGTGTTCTCAATCCACAGCAAGTGTTAAGAAGAGAGTCATGTCAGAGAGCATGATGCACATGTTTTAGACAAAAGTCCTAAATTTGAATTTCCTGTAATGAATCTTTCACCTAAATGTATGTGCAGAGCAGGTGATGTTCTACACACTTCTTACTCTCTTCTTAACACTTGCTGTGGATTGAGAACACAGGTCTGTCTGTCAGCCAGCACTGTAGTCTGTCAGAGAGCTCAAACCCTGTAGATCCCAGATCTGATTCTGTGTGTGTGAAAATGGACAAGATTATGGTCTTAAATAGGTCTCTATTACCGATATCGTATGATTTATTTTTTCTTATCATTATTTCATCCATTCATTCATTCATTTTCTACCGCTTATCCAAACTTCTCGGGTCACGGGGTGCCTGTGCCTATCTCAGGCGTCATCGGGCATAAAGGCAGGATACACCCTGGACGGAGTGCCAACCAATAGCAGGGCACACACACACTCTCATTCACTCACACACTCACACACTATGGACAATTTTCCAGAGATGCCAATCAACTTACCATGCATGTCTTTGGACCGGGGGAGGAAACCGGAGTTCGGAGTGCTTCCTATCTCAAGGACAGATCTTTTTCTGTGAATTTGGGAAATTGTTTTTCATCTAGGGCTCAAATCTCCTATGGTGTTCCTCAGGGCTCTATCTTGGGTCCTTTGCTTTTCTCATTGTATATGCTTCCACTTGGTTATATTTTTCAGAAACACAATTTATCATATCATCTTTATGCTGACGATACTCAATTCTATTTTCCTGTTAAAAACAATAACTGCTCCATGTCCACTCTGTTTGATTGTCTTCAGGACATTAAGTGCTGGCTGGATCTGAATTTTTTACAGTTAAATAATGACAAAACGGAAATAATAGTTTTTGGTCCAACAACTGTGTCTTCTGGTCTTATAAAGCAGCTTGGCCCTTTGTCTGCATATGTACGTAATCATATTAGAAACCTTGGTGTTGTTTTTGATCCTATGCTGTCTTTTGATAAACAGATTAGCACTGTCGTGAAAAGCAGCTTTTGTCAACTAAGATCAATTGCTAAAATCAAGAAGATGCTTTCTATGAAGGACCTACAAACTGTAATTCATGCTTTTATAACCTCGAGATTGGATTACTGTAACTCTCTTTATTTTGGCTTGCCTAAATCATCTCTCGACCGTCTACAACTGGTACAAAATGCGGCAGCGAGATTACTGACTGGCACCAGAAAACGTGAGCACATTACCGCAGTACTTGCCTCATTACACTGGCTCCCGGTTAAGTTCCGTATTGATTTTAAGATCTTACTTTATGTTTTTAAAGCTTTACATGGTTGTGCTCCCCAGTATATTTGTGACCTCCTCACTCCGTACCCTACCCCTAGATCTCTTCGGTCCTCTGATCAATTCCTTCTCTCGGTACCTTGTGCACATTTTAAAACTAAGGCTTTTGCTACGGCAGCTCCAAAGTTGTGGAACAATCTCCCTCTTCATTTAAGATCTGCTACCACTGTCTCATTGTTTAAATCTGCTCTAAAAACCCACTTTTACTCTGTATGTTTTAACTCTGTTTGACAGGTTTTTGGATTGTGTTTTTATTTTTGCACTGTTCTTGTTTGTTTTTACTCGATGTACAGCACTTTGGCTGCAACGACTGTTGTTTTTAAATGTGCTTTATAAATAAATAAACTAAACTAAACTAAACTACCTGGAGGAAACCCCAGAGGCACGGGGAGAACATGCACTCCACACACACAAGGCGGAGGCTTGAATCGATCCCCCAACCCTGGAGGTGTGAGGCGAACGTGCTAACCACTAAGCCACAGTGCGTCCCATTTCATCCACATAGTTCTTATTTTTGTGTCTAGCTTGTTGTCAGGGATCAGCCCGGACTTCTGGCCATGTGCTACTGTTATTGTTCCTCGTCACAAGTCTGCTCCGGCTTCGTCTGCTCCTCCCTGTCTTCACACCTGATCCTAATTGTGTCATCATTGTCTTTTGTATAAATGTGAGCCGCGTTGCCAATGGCAGCATGGAATCATTAGTTAAGTTTAGTTACCTTAGTCATTGTCAGTCATTTTTAAGTGTCGTCATCTGTATTGCTTTAGTTCTCATCATTTACTGTCTTTGTCTTTATCATTTATTAAACCCCATTCATTTGAAGCTATCCTGTGTACGGGTCTGCCTCCTTCCTTCCCTGGTTGTGACACTTGTGCAATTGTGTACATTTTTTATCTGCACTTCATACAACAGGACATAATTCTGCTAACTATTTCTTTATATTTGTCACATCATTATTTTGTATTAAATTTCATGGAATTTTTTTAAATAAAGTAATGAAGCTTTTAGACAAAGAAGACACTTTTCATAAAGAGTTTGGTTCCTACACCAAAAGTGTACCACAGTTACATTCACACACACACACACACACACACACACACACACACACACACACACACACACACACACACACACACAAACTTCAGTAATTGTCAAATTTAAAAAATACAGTTGTATGACTAAAAGTTTTGACTAGAGGATAAATGATGAATAATGACTGATGGAGTACTGATGAGATTTTCCTGAGAATCTAAGATATTAAACAAATCTATCAAGTTTAATTAACATGTTTATACCAAAAAATATTTTCCAGAAAATCTCCATCTGAGTCCAGAAGTAAAATCCACACAATAAGTCTGTAGTAGTGTGAGAATGACAGTAAGATTGGGGGAATGTGGTAAAGGTGTTTCCATTCTTAGAGGACACTTTGCATTGGCAGCACATGCTTCATATTTTATCTCTACAATCATCTGTTCATACTAATACACTTACTGATTCTATTAGAATGTTTCAGTTTCATGCTGCGTTATTGTGTATTTTTTTTTTTTTTTTTTTTTTACAAACCACAGCACTCAACCTTTCAAAACCGAATTCCTTTAGGAAATCTCGCTGACGAGGCTTAAATGTCCGCCAGAAACTCCCATCCAGCACAGTCCCAATAGCACCCAACTCCCAATAGCACTGGGAAGAGGTGGGGCATGGGGTGTAATATGCCGATCATGCAATCAAGTTACAGGTAGAAAGGTGAGATAATTGGAAGGGGTGGAACAAGAAACAGACAAAAACAAACAAACACCCAGGCACCAGCGACAGACAAAAAATAGTAAGCAAGAATCAAAGCATACTAAGGCATAACTTCTCCCTTAAAAGTGAACATCAGGTTCAACTTCAATTATGGCATCACGATAACGAGTCAGCCACCACGTTCTTAAAACCTTTCTTATGCCAAATATCTAAATTAAAACTTTAAAGTCTTAGAACTAAGGAACACCACATTAGATGTTGGTTGTTATTTGACATATGATGTAAAAACCCTAGTGGACTGTGGTCTGTAAAAACAGTAATGGAATCAAGGCATGGTGTTGAAGAGCAAGCAAAAGGGCACGGGCTTCCTTCTCAATAGTGCTATAGTTAAGCTGATAATGGTTGAACTTATGTGAGAAAAAACTGACAGGATGATCTATGCCATGAATGTCCTCCTGAATTAGAACAGCACCAGCACCACTTGTGTCTACTTCGAGTTTAAAGGGTTTCATGAAATCAGGAGTTGCAAGAACTTGGAGCAATACATAAAAGCAATTTTACAGACTCAAACATGGCTTTACAGCTAGAAGACCACACAAAAGGGATTGAACTATGGAGTAGATTTGTAAGAGGCAACACAACATCTGAGAAGTTTCTACAAAAACTCCTATAATACCCAGCCATCCCCAAAAGTTGCCTAAGCTCCCATTTAGTCCTGGGGCAAGAAAGGAGTCGATAGACCGAACCTTAGCTTCCCTGAGTTAAACAACACCTTGCCCCACCTGTTCACCCAGGTAGGTCACCATAGCTTGACCAAACTCACATTTTGCCAAGTTGAGCATAAGGGTGGCAGCTTGGAGGTGAGCAACCACTTTTATTAAGGTGCACACATGGCTTCCCCATGTATCTGTAAAAACAACCACATCATCATGGTAAGACTCACAGTTGTCCACATTACCTAGGACCTGAGATATTAGACACTGAAAGGTGAGCAGGAGCATTTTTTAGGCCAAGGGCCATGACAGTATATTGGAGGAACCTATCTGGTGTACTAAATGCAGAAATTTTTGATGCACATGGGGTGGTACCTGCCAATAGCCCTTCAGATAATCCAACTTTGTTACAAACTTAGTACTACCTATCTGACCAATCCAAATCAAAAGCTTTTATCAGGTTTTGGAACTAGTATGCAAGGTAGACTAGAGCTAGGCACAGCAAGACCATTTTCAATCAAATAATCTGTTTCATAATGGCATGCTTTGTGGGATTAACCCTGTATGCATGTTGTGTGAAATGTATGCTCCAGTGCTTCCTTATCAAATCACATTTACAAATGGGACTGTGTTGTAGCCAGCGGGTGTTTGGCTAATTCACAAGCTGCATGACATACTCTAGGACACTCTTGACTGGAGATTTCATAGAACTCTGAGACAAGAACTCTTCCTGTAACACCTTGAAAAAAGGGCCACAAACAGCGTGAACAAAAACTAATTCAGCTGGGCTGAACCCAAGAGACTCTTGCACTGCATCACGGATTGCAAATAATAATAAGGGAATCCCTTCATCCCAGTCCTTTCCCTGATTGGAACTGTAGGACTAAAGCATAGATTGTAATGTCTGATTAAACCTCTCTAAGGCACCTTGGGATTCAGGGTGGTTTGCACTAGATACCTTTTGGTAAATGTGCAGTTGCTTCATAACCTTTCTGAAAAGTGCAGACATAAAATTTTTAACCTTGGAGTATTGTACAGTACTTGCTGGGATGTATTCTGGCAACTCATAGGTGGTAAAAAAGGTTAGCAAGTAGGTATGGCCAATCTTGGTTCGAGGAAGGGTACCACACAGTCTATTAAAATTCTTTCAAAAGGCTCACCCATCACAGGTATAGGATGAATAGGGGCAGGGGGAATAGCCTGATTAGGTTTACCAGCTACTTGGCACACATGACAAGAATGACAATAACTGCTGACATCTGACTTCATACCATGCCAAAAGAAATGCTATAACACATGGTTAAAGTCTTTCTCACCCCTAAGTAGCCAGAGAGATCATGGTCATGGGAAACACTTAAAACTTGGGCTGTGTAGGCTTTGGAACCATCACAGGTTTGAAGGTGTCCATTTATGCATTAATAAGTTGTCATTAAAGTACTAAGCTGTTAAAAGCTAGCCAATTTTGACTTTCAGAGGTCACATCCTACACATAGTTTATCACATTCCTCCTTCACTACAGAAATAAATTGAATGTCTGGATCCATTGCAAAAATTCCTATGTGGTTTCACACATAGGAATAATACCACACATAAATGTGTCTAAATGATCATCAGCATCTTTAATTTTTTGGGCCTGGGCACAAGTCACCATACAAGAAGTAAAAAGAGAGGGAAATTTGTGTGACTGCTCATCACTTTCATTCAAAGTTGAGTTGTCAGTTACCACAGGCCAACAGAAAACCTTCCCATCAGCTAAATTGTTGCCCAAAATAAATGAAACACTTAACTGGCAACTGCGCACAAACTGAAACTATAACAAATCCAGCCACTACATTGAAATGAAGATAAACATTATGCAAAGGTCACTTCACTACCCCAAGTTCAATACCCTGAACCAGAACATCTGTACCACTAGACTTGTCTGATAGCAGGAAAATACCCTCCAAAATAAAAGACTCAGAATGCACACCGATTTAAAATCCAAACCCATGTCAGAAAGTGAAACCATACCATACATAATAAAAGGTTCAAATTTAGAATTAATGGAGGAAAGTGAAAGTAAACTGTCAGTGTTGTGGTGGTACATGCACTAAAGCAACACTTTTTGTGCTTTCCGTCGATTTTTGTGTATTAACACCAGACATTTTTAGGAGTATTCATAGAGACTTTCTAAGAAAAAAACAGTTCTGTGAGAAAGCATAAACTCGTTTGCAAAACAGAAGCATCAGCAAGCAAAGTGACTTTTTGTTCATTCTAATAGAACACTATTTTGTCAGAAAGACACGACTTAAGTTCTTTTAACTGTTCCAAAATTACAACCTTGTTTGCAGCGCACCTCTTATCAAACAAAGCAGATTTTTCATGCGCAAACTCAACATACATTTGGCTGGCGGTTTTGGCAGGTTTATGAAATTTTTGCTGATGGGTTTGGGAACAAGTTCATACGCTTTCAAGACAGATGATTTAACGATTTCATAATCCATACTCTGTTCTAACGATTATGCTGAACACACTTCCTGAGCATTCCCCACAAACTTGAATTGTAATAATAACATCCAAATGTTTCTAGGCCACTGCAGAGTGTCCACCTCTATGTAGAGAGAAAAATTCTTTCAGGATGACGTGCCCTATTTTAAACAACAAAGATATTAGTGTTTGTCCTGAATTCTGCATATTTTGTTGTTCGAGGTGCCACATGCTTGCACTTTCCCTGCTCTCCATTGACCTCATTTAACAAGTCAAGCATCAGCATTTTGGATCATTTGCAATGGACTAATTGTAATCATAAGTAGACCTGCAAGCAGTGAGTTGCAGTAGTCCAGTCTTGAAATGACAAGAGACTGAATAAGTACCTGAGCAGCCTATGAGGACAAAAATGGAAGAAACCGAAAACTGATGTTGTAGAGCAGAAACCGACATGAGCGTGTCACATTATCAACATGTGAGGAAAAGGACAGTTGATTGTCCATGGTTAGGGGAGGCCAGATCATTGTGTAGGGATATTGCAAGAGCCTCACTTGGGGATCAGTGTTGGGCAATAACCCCTTACTGTAATGCAGTTACTTTTGACAGTAACTAATACTCTAACACATTACTTTTTAAATAAATTAACTCTGTTACCATATGGTGCGGTTGTCTGTTCCTTTTTTAAATTAATTAATTTTGGCTGAAGTGTAGCCTAACCTGTTTACAGCAGCGACGCATTGTAGGATTGGTGGATGCCAACCTGTAAACACGAAGAAGATGCACTGTGGGCATGTTTCCGTTTATTTAACTATGTGAGGCAGTAATGGCAAGTCAAGGCGAGAGCAAGACGAGTTTCTCAAAGTGGAAATATGCTCATTATTTCACTTTAGTTGAGCATAAAGACAAAAACCTTTATTCAAATGTAAGCTGTGTCTTTCTGGTTTGAAGGTCCTATCTACTGCGATAAACAGAAATTACAATCTGTCAAAGCACCTCCAGAAACTACATGCCTCGACAAAGCTAGAAGCTAACCCTGTGTTGGTGGACACACTCGAAGTAAATCAAGCCCCTGCAGCCAAACAGCAGTGACTAGATTTTAACTGGACTGTTAGCCAGGGACAGATCAACAAACAGTTTTGTGTTTGTATAGACCATAATGCATAAAAGGGCATTAATGGGAACATTAAAGAATGTTTTTTAAAAAAGTAAATAAAAAGTTACGTTTAACAGTAACCCATTACCTTTTGGTGTAAGTACTCAACAAAGTAATTGAGTTACATTTTGAATGAAGTATCTAGTAACTGTAACTAGTTACTATTTCTTAGTAACTAGCACAACACTGGTGGGGATGAATCACCAGGGATGATCAACAGTTCAGTTTTTCTGGGATTGAGTTTCAGCTGTTACTGATGGCTTTTGCATACAGAGCAGGTTTCTTCAGGATGGGAATAACCCTTGCTCTCTTTAAGGAAATTGGTACATGATGAGATGATAGGAATCCATTGATGACTGTGGTGATCAGGAGCAGCAGTGGGTAGCTGTTAGGATTGCAAGACTGGATAAGTTGTTAAATCTCTTCTGCTGCTATGGTTGAGAAATGTGACAATGAGTAGAAGTCAGAGTAGAAATAAAAGTCTGGCAGATTTTCTCAATCTTCTTTGTTATATTTATATTAACACCTTCCAGTGTCACCCATATAAGGATGGGTTCCCCTTTGAGTCTGGGGTTTCAAGGTTTGAGTCTCAAGGTTTCTTCCTTTACCAATCTAAGGGAGTTCTTCCTTGCCACTGCTGCCTGAGTCAGCTCAGACTTGATCATTGGGGATAAATACATACACATTCTGAACTAAATATATCTAATATTAATTTTGAATTTTGTATTCTATTAATCTTTATTATTCTTTATATTAACCTTTTGTTCTTTGTTTATGTTCTGTAAAGCTGCTTTGAGACAATGTCAATTGTAAAAAGTGCAATGCAAATGAACGTGAATTGAATTGAATTAAAAAGAAGCAAAGTCTTCAGCAGTCAGTGAGGATAAAGCAGGTGTTAGCGGGGGTTTTGAGTAGTGAAGAGAAGATGTTGTGTAGATAATGAGGATCATGTGCAGAAGCTTTTCCTTTCAGAAAGAAGTCTTGGCAGAAGTCACATCTGAAGTGAACTTGGCCAGGAGTGTACTGTGTGTACTGTGTACTGAGTGTTTTTTTACTTTCTCTCTACTAATCTTAGTTTACAACATGTTACACAGCTGTCTCCTGGATCAGGTCTTATTTGTCTGATTGTTTCAGTTTGTAGGTGTAATTGGTGACATCTGTACGCATACGAAGGTTATCATCAGAGTTCCACAATGTTCTATTTTAGGCCTAATGCTCTTTCCCATATATATTATATCTCTGTGTAAAAATATTAGAAAAACTTATTATTAGGTTCCACTATTATACTGATGATATAGAGTGATAGTTTTTAGCAAAGCAAGATAAAATAAATCTTAATAAGGTTGCAAAATGTGTTAAGGACATTAGACAGTGGGTGTTAATTAACTTATTGTAAATACAGAAGTGTGTTTTTTTTTTTTTTTTTACTATAACCCAGTAATACCTAAATGTAGAAAAAAATAGCAAAATCTCTTTTGACCTAATGCGGCCAGAAGTAAGGTTGCAGATTCTGTAGTACATATGCAGCAGTAAAAGTTTTGTTGTGATTATTGACTCTCTTTTAAGTTGAAGCACATGTAGATAATATTACTAGGATAACCATCTTAGCTTTTTAGTACAGTATGTGTAATATATAGTATTAGAAATATAGTCATGGTTTTCAGGTATAATTTCCATATCCATTGTGACAGTATTTTACTGACACAAATACTGACAATACATGATTATTATTATGGTCAAATGTCTTTCTCATGATTAATCAGGTTCTAAAGCAGATACTGAGACCGATTCCTTGGTGACTTGTGTATGATGTGTATAATCAACAATATAAAACAGCCGTGTTTACTGATTCAAAAGCTTTTATTAATAATTCAAAGGAGGACATTGCAGCGATCCACACACTGAACACATATTTAGGTGATAAGAAGAAGAGCTGAGTTAAAGAGTTAAAGGAATGTGTGAGCTCACGTTAATAAGACAAATGAAATGATGAGAGTGGATGATTTGAGCAGTTAAAGCCACATGTAGCACTCAGTGAAGGTGAGGTGAGCTGAGTAAAGTGTGTGTGAGCTCACAGCTCTGAGCACTGCTCTGTGTTCACTGTGCTCACCACAGTAGGTTGGTTGTCTTTGGAGGCCTCACAGGTCACCACCTTGTTCCTCCACTGATCCGGGTGGAGGCTCAGCGTGCTGCTCCAGCTGTAGAGGCCGTCCGCGTTCAGAATAGCGGCGCTGTGGCTTGTCCCCGAGCTCCAGCTGCTGCCGTCAACCTTCCAGCTCAACTTCCAGTCGGAGGGGAAGCCCTTGTGGGCCACACACACGAGTGTGACCTTCTCCTGCTGCAGCTCCACACTGGAGGGGGACAGCACTGTCACACTGGGCTGGATGTCACCCACACACACACCCACACACACACACACACACACACACACACACACACACACACACACACACACACACACACACACACACACACAGAGTCACAGTCTCTGAGATATTAAATGTAGCTAGAATAAATCAGTGAAACTCTGTTACAGTCATTTGCACAAACAATTATATAAATGTTATTTCAATTAGAACGAGCTATTGTCACTAAAGTCAGACACATTTTATGAAACTTCTAAAATAAGTGAAATTCGAATAAGAAACTTATTTCATACAAACATTAAAAACAAACATTTAAACGGACATTTCCTAATAGTGAATTTGAAAAACAAGTTGCTATAAAATATTCATTCATTCATTTTCTACCGCTTTATCCGAACTACCTCGGGTCACGGGGAGCCTGTGCCTATCTCAGGCGTCATCGGGCATCAAGGCAGGATACACCCTGGACGGAGTGCCAACCCATCGCAGGGCACACACACACACACACACACACTCTCATTCACTCACGCAATCACACACTACGGACAATTTTCCAGAGATGCCAATCAACCTACCATGCATGTCTTTGGACCGGGGGAGGAAACCGGAGTACCCGGAGGAAACCCCCGAGGCACGGGGAGAACATGCAAACTCCACACACACAAGGCGGAGGCGGGAATCGAACCCCGACCCTGGAGGTGTGAGGCGAACGTGCTACCCACTAAGCCACCGTGCCCCCGCTATAAAATATTGATTTTGTAAATTTTAAAATAATTCTGAACACACTCCATTTCAACCATTAATCTGAACACACTCCATTTCAGTCATTAACCTGAACACACTCCATTTCAGTCATTAATCTGAACACACTCCATTTCAGTCATTAACCTGAACACACTCCATTTCAGTCATTAATCTGAACACACTCAATTTCAGTCATTAGTAAACAGGTTACTTACGGCCTACAGACAGTTTGGTTCCTCCACCAAAAATGATCCACAGTAATACATTCCTATGAAGGCGTCGTACAAAAACCTCTGTCACACTACAGTGAACACACACACACACACACACGTTCAGTAATTCTGGTTATAGTGAGAGATAAGTGATGAGATTCTCCTGAGAATTTCAAGGAAAATAAACAAATCTATGAACTTTACATTTCTCTATCTAATTCATTTGTTCATTTGAAGTCTTTAGAGGCCATGCATTATAATATTTTCTTATTTAATGTTTTGTTGTGATAACAACATAATTTTCTCGTTATCAAGACATAAATGTTGTTTTGTTGTGATCACGACTTAATTTTCTCATGATCTCTGCATATATCCAAATTTCAATATGTAATGGATTATTATAACTTTAAGCCTTTACTCACATAACACTCTAAATTGTTTTGTACATGTTTTGTCACACATTTATTTAAATAAACATTTTATATTAAATAATTGTTCTGTGATGTAAGAACTTTCCTTGCTTTCCTCTTTTAGCGCTATTAACAGTATTATACGTGCAGCTAGTTTAACTGTGCTTTCAGAAACAGCAGCAGGATTAACGACAGTAAGGTCATTATATTGTCTTCACAGACATCACAGCCTCCCTCTTAAGTGTCAGACATTAATGTGGAAGTTATCAATCACATGAAAAAAAGCACACCTTTTTTACTGCAATGTTCTTATGCAGACATCATGAGGAACTTAAGTCATTATCACAACAAAACAACTTTTATGTTTATATAACAAGAACACAAAAACAAATCATATATTAATGTACTAATGCATGGCACTATTTTCCAGAAAATCTCCATCTGACTCCAGAAGTAACATCCACACAATAACTCTGTAGTAATGTGAGAATGACAGTAAGACTGGGGGAATGTGGTAAAGGTGTTTCCATACTTAGAGGACACTTTGCATTGGCAGCACATGCTTCAGTGATCTGGGAGTGTTTATAGTGCTGTGACTTTAACACTTCATGACTGAGAGCTGCTGCTACAGCAACTTCACCCACAGCTACCATGACACTGATCCTCTGGACTCAAGGTCAGACACTGCTTCATATTTTATCTCTACAATCATCTGTTCATACTAATACACTTATTGTTTCTATTAGAATATTTCAGTTTCATGCTGCGTTATTGTGTATTTTTCAGAATGCAGAGGTCAAGTCACAGTAACTCAGACTCCTGCAGTGACATCTGTTCTTCCAGGAGAAACAGTCACCATCAACTGTAAAACCAGTCAGGCAGTGTACACAACCTCATATGGTGAACGTTTACACTGCTATCAGCAGAAACCTGGAGAAGCTCCTAAACCCCTAATTAAATATGTAAATCAGCTACAGTCAGGTATTCCAGCTCGTTTCAGTGGCAGTGGATCTGGATCTGATTTCACTCTGACCATCATTGGAGTCCAGACTGAAGATGCAGGAGATTACTACTGTCAGAGTAGGCATTACATCAGTAGTGCCACCCTGTACACACTGTGTTATAGAGTCGTACAAAAACATCCCTCAGTCAGATTGTAGAGAGACTGAACTGCTGCTGCTGGGAACGACTGCAGGTGATGAGTTGGAGGATGTGATACAACACAATGACACTCTGTGGAGGAGAAAAAGCACATCACACTAACTCACAACTCACATTAGAGATCTCTTAATAATCATCACATCACAGTGAACACAGTTCATCACATCCATTACTGTAAGATAAATCATTTTCTCATTACATGACTTTGTTTAATGACATTCATGACAGGGAAGGCAGGCAGGGGAAGATCGATGACCACAAACCAATTTGTGAAATCTTGCCAGCTTCACTGACGAAGCTTATTGGATGAATAGTGGAAGATTACACCCTAACAAGAAAGAAGTCCAAATAACATGAGTGAGATTATTCACATATTCACAACAAATTCATAACGTAACTCTGACCAATTATTCTCTGTGATATTGCAGTGCTTTTTCAATTGCTAACAACCATCCCTCAATTCTGAAGCCATTTTAACAAAGCTTTTCATACAGTCTGCAACAGAAACATGAATCTTGGCCAAAAAAGTGAACTTGTTAGATTAAAACACAGGCAAGAATTCTGACCATTTGGGGTCACTCATAACAAAATGGTTTTACATTAATTATACTAATAACATCAAGGATTACAGAAATAATGTACTTACTTTTCTTTTAAAGTTTGAATGATTTTTCACCCAAATCAGTAAATCCTGATCAATCACATGAAAATAAATTGCAATTGTACACTGAGTTAAAAAGAGTGCGATTGGAATGGAAGTAGTGCTTTGCACAGTGCTGTCTATGTGCAGAAGTAGGAAAGTGTGTGCAAACTGAACAATTGTGTAAGTTGATCTAATGAAAAAGAAGTGTGGGTGTTGTGGGGGATTAGGGGCATTGAGAGGGGTTCAGTATGTTGAATGCTGGGTGGTAGAAGCCTAGCCTGCTGGTATGGCAGCAAAGGCTCTTTTAGTGTTTCTTGGATGGGAGAAGTTTGAGCAGTCTAGGACTGGAGTAAGATATGTCTTTAATGATCCTCTTCAACCTCTGTTAAAATGATTGCATAAGGTTTCTTCTATCTACTTTATACTTGTATTTGGTTTACATAATACACCATTCTCAGATTTGCTCAGAAGACCTGAAAATTTCCTTGTTCATCCATGGCTTCTGGTTGGGGAAAGTTAAAAGCAGGCTGAGTTCAACTCTGTGTGTTGTGTTTGAGTGAGTTTGACTGAATAAGCATGAACATCTGCTGAAAGTGTTGATCTATTCTGGGACTTATGCAAGTCAGAGTTTCATGCCACTGCACACTGAGAGTGTGTGTTTGTGCGTGTGTTTCACAGGGTAAAACTGTATCTTTATATAACTGTGTAAGCAGGTTCGCTTTCACATCTTATTTCTGTTATAATTTGCATAACAGACTGAAATAAACCTTTCAGTTTAAGAACTTAATTAATCCAAAAAATTAATAAATAATTCATAAGAATTCTTCCATTAGTTCAAAATATGTAATAAGGGTAAAGGCATTGGTGGACATTGGAGATGAAAGTACTGTAGATCAATAATAAAACACCTGTAACTGAGCTAGAATCTAGATCTACATCTAATTAATTACTGGAAAATGGAAACAAAAAACAGTGAAACAAAAGCATGGATCTAAATTTGGAACCTGTGACAAAGATTAAATGAAAAACATAATAAATTGTTCAGAATTGCAAAAACAAAAGAGTAATGAAAAGTGAATTTGTATTTTAGAATAACCTCACATGGCTGAGACAAAATGGACATCAAGCTCTTTATGAGGACCAAGCCCCTTTTCACATGCTGTCCCAAACATAGGCAAGCAATCAAAGACAATTTACATCATCCTTTATGAATCAGTAGGGATCACACCATGTTTAAGAACTCAGAAGGGCTTGAAATGATCAGCCATTGGGAATGAACTTGAATGTCATTTTATAAAACTAAATCCAGTGTTTTTTATATTGTTGTTGCATAATTATTGACACATAAAAACATTAACAAGTAGTGCAATGTATTAATGAACAGCTAATGCTGCAACATGTTCAGCAAATATGTTTTATGTTACATTTACAGCATTTGGCAGATGCCCTTATCCAGAGCGACGTACATAAGTACTTAAATCTCTAACATTGAATACATTAATGATGGTTCACTAGGTTACATACTTAAGATACCATGAGTTTAAAACATTTGTTCAAAGTTACAATGAAAAAGTGTCAAAGGTTTTTGTTTTGTTTTTTGTTTTTTTAATGCAAAAGATAAGGAAAGTAATGCTAGTTGAAGTGTTTCCTGAATAAGTAGGTCTTCAACCACCGCTTGATAATAGCCAGTGACTCAGCTGTCCGGACCTCTAGGGGAAGTTCATTCCACTACCTTGGTGCCAGAACAGAGAAGAGTCTTGTAGTATACATGCCTCTTACCCTGAGAGATGGTGGAACCAGTCGAGCAGTGCTGGTAGATCGGGGGTTGCGGGGTGCAGTGCGAGGAATGATGAGGGCTTTGAGGTAAGATGGAGCTGGTCCATTTTTGGCTTTGTAGGCCAGCATCAGTGTTTTGAATCGGATGCATGCAGCTACCGGAAGCCAGTGGAGGGATCGCAGCAGTGGGGTGGTATGCTTTGGCAGGTTGAAAACAAGCCGGGCAGCTGCATTTTGGATCATTTGCAGAGGACGGATTCCGTTCATAGGTAGACCTGCCAGCAGTGCATTGCAGTAATCCAGTCTAGAAATGACAAGAGACTGAACAAGTACCTGAGCAGTCTGTGTAGACAAAAATGGCCAAATCCTTCTAATGTTGTAGAGAAGAAACCGACATGAGCGAGTCACATTAGCAACATGAGAGGAAAAGGACAGTTGATTGTCCATGGTTACCCCAAGGTTGCGAGCTGTGGCTGAAGGGGAGATCAGATCGTTGTGCAAGGATATAGCAAGATCATGACCTGGGGATGAATCACCTAGGATGAACAGCAGTTCAGTTTTGCTAGGATTGAGCTTTAACTGATGAGCAGTCATCCATGATGAAATTTCTGCCAGACATGCTGATATCCAATCAGAAGCTGTGGCATCTGAGGGTTGGAAAGAGAAGATAAGTTGTGTATCATCAGCATAGCAGTGGTAAGAGAACCCATGTGATGAAATAACTTCCCCAAGAGAGTGAGTATACAGGGAGAAAAGAAGAGGACCAAGTACTGGGCCCTCTGATCTGACCAGATACCATGGATCTATTGACGATAGTGGAAATGAAGGGCAAAAGGTCTTGCAAGATGGTCTGGAACATAGTGGTAGGGAGTGGATCCAATGGGCAGGTGGTAGGATTGCAGGACTGGATGAGATGTAAAAACTCTTCTGCTGCCACAGTTGAGAAATGTGAGAACGAAGGTGTAGGAGAATGCATACTCTGAGATGTAAGTGCAGTCAGGGCTGAAGGGAAGGTCCGGCAGATTTCCTCAATCTTCTCTTGGTAGAAAGAAGCAAAGTCTTCTGCAGTCAGGGAGGATGAAGAAGGTGGAGCCGGGGGGTTGAGCAGAGAAGAGATGATGTTGTGGAATTTCCGAGGGTCGTGTGAGGAAGCTTCAAGCTTTTCCTTGTAGAAGGAAGTCTTGGCAGAAGTCACATCTGAGGAGAACTTGACAAGAAGTATTCGGTAAAAATCAAAATCTGCATCAAGTTGTGATTTCTTCCACTTTCTCTCTGATGATCTTAGCTTTCTTCAATTGTTGCACAGTACATCTGAAGACTAAGGAGCAGAACAAGAAGTTTTCTTGGGTTTAGTGAACATAGGGCAGAGGAAGTCCATAGTTGAAGAAAGAGATGAGAGGAAAGTATCTGTGGCTGAGTCCAAGAGAAAAATACTCAGGATCAGGAAGGGAAGAAAGAGTGCCAGAAGCTACAGATGAAGGGGAGACAGACTGAAGGTTGCGGCGGGTAAGAGCGATGGGGTGAGAGGTAGTTTTAGGTAGGATAGGTAGAGTGATGGTGAAGGATACCAGGTGATGATCAGAGACGTGTAGTGGGGTAGCGGTCACGTCTGTAGCTTCAGAAGGACGGGTGAAACCCAGGTCCAGGACATTGCCTCCTTTGTGTGTGGGGATGTAGCTGTTGAGTGTGAGGGAGAAAGAGTCGAGAAGAGACAGGAGGGAAGAAGAATGTAGCTTGTCAGAGGGGAGGTTGAAGTCACCAAGCACTGTCAGGGGGGAGCTATCGGAAGGGAAAGCACCAAGCAGTGAGTCCATTTCTTCCAGGAAGTCTCCTAGGGGACCAGGAGGGCGGCAGACAACAATGATAACAAGCAGGAACAGACAACATACTACACCAAACAATGACTAACCCCAGGTAAGTGGACAAAGAGTAGATATAGTGACAGGAACCAATGACAAAGCAGAGACAATCAGAGACAAAGACAACACACCTGGAGGAAAGATTGAGTACAATTAGCGTCCATGGTTATCAAGAAGTGGGCGGAGCAAACAATTAACAACAGGGCAAGGCAGCAGACAGAAACAGTACAAAAACACAGAGAGACTTATTACAGAACCCCGCCCCTACGAGCGGCTTCCAGACGCTCCTAAAGCCGCAGAAACCAGTCCAGGAGGGCGGAGTGAAGGCACAACAAGGGTGTGAGGGCGGGTCGAGTTTGTGTTGCGGCAGAGCTGGCCGAGCAGGAGGTCAGGGCGGTGCCGGCAGAGCAGGAGGCCAGGGCGGCGCCGGCAGAGCAGGAGGCCAGGGCGGCGCCGGCAGAGCAGGAGGCCAGGGCGGAGCCGGGGGAGCAGGAGGCCAGGGCGGAGCCGGGGGAGCAGGAGGCCAGGGCGGAGCCGGCAGAACAAGAGGCCAGGGCGGAGCTGGCAAAGCAGGATACCAGGGTGGTGCTGCAGGTGGAGACAGAGACCAGAGCAGAGCTGGAGACCAGTGTGGTGCCACAGGTCGAGCCAGAGACCAGAGCAGGACTGGAGACCAGGGTGGTGCCGCAGGCAGAACCAGAGACCAGAGCAGGGCTGGAGACCAGGGTGGTGCCACAGCTCGAGCCAGAGACCAGAGCAGGACTGGAGACCAGGGTGGTGCCGCAGGCCAAGCCAGGGACCATAACGGAGTTGGCAGACAGGGTGGTGCTGAAGGCGGAGCCCCACACCAGAGCAGTGTCGGAGACCAGAGCGGGGCTGCCGATGCACTCAGTGAGCTGGCCGTGATTGCAACCCATGGTGGTGCTGGGGGTGCTCTGAGCCTGTAAACAGGGACAGGAGGTAGAGGGGCTGGCAAATCCAGTGAAACAAAACACAAGACAGATAACACAGGAAAATTGGTTGGTTCAGGCCAGGCAGAGAGTTCAGGGAGCTTGAGTGTAACCATGTTGACTGTGTTCTCTGACTCAGTCATTTCGGTCGACCCGGCTGGTTCGGCTGGTTCCGTCGGGCCTCAGCCGAGCTTGCCGGTATGGTAGCCATGTGCACCGGCGCGGTCACAGGTGTGCACGGGACTGGGCTGGACAGAGGCACTGTAGGGCATTTGGGCGTCCGTGGCTGTTTTGGCTCCATAGCCCACAGACCCCGATGCTTGCTGCCCTCCCCAAAAAATATTATAGGCCAGCTTCCATCTCTCCACTGCCCATGGTTACCGAGGACCTGCCCAGGAGCAACGCCAAGTTTACAAAATCCAACGATCCTATCTCTCGGCTAGTCGGCATTAAGTAGCACACCTTTCTCTCCAGTCCATGCCTGAAGATGTCTTTCAGGGCCTTTTCCCCAAAGTCCACCTGGTTACACAGGTCCACGAATACCTCCGTGTATTCCTCAATTAGAGAATCTTCCTGACGGAGGCAAAACAAAATTTCTGCTGGATCCATAGTGGTTAGTCGTTCTGTCATGATTTAGACAAAGGCAAGTGAGGATCCTAATGCAGTTTACTATTTAATAAACAAAACAAGAAACGGGCAGGCAAAACAAGGCAGAACACTGAACAGAACCGGGAACAGGAACAGACAACATACTACACCAAACAATGACTAACCCCAGGGAAGTGGACAAACAGAGTAGATATAGTGATAGGAACCAATGACAAAGCAGAGACAATCAGAGACAAAGACAACACACCTGGAGGAAAGATATAGTACAATTAGTGTCCATGGTAATCAAGAAGTGGGTGGAGCAAACAATTAACAACAGGGCAAGGCAGCAGACAGAAACAGGACAAAAACACAGACAGACTTATTACACTATATCACGCTGCTCCAACTTTCTTTGTCTTCAGGAAGCGCTCTGTGTATGTGTGTCCTTTGTCACTGTCTGTCAAGTGCAGGGAGAGAAAAAATATATATTTTAGGGAAAGCTAGGCGAGGGACATAAAATATGTTATAGTCCAAGCATTTTAACACTAGATTTACTGACCTTTTTATTTTCTGGTGCAGGTCCCGAGGTGTGATTCCCCCCTGTTGAGATTTTCACAGTTCTTCTGCCCTGCTTTTTTTGTGCAAACACCCCCATCACCTGTGAGGCCTGGCACATTTGCATTTGTTCACTCAGAGTAGCTCAGATCCAAGGCAGGCCAAACCTCTGTGTGTGACATGGAAACCTTCACGGCCAATCTATACAAAATAGTCCATACCTTGGGTCTATTTGACTCATCTGGAAAGTTTAATGTGTCATAACTTGGGTTTCCTTCTACATATTTGCCTGAAATTTACCAGGATTGTTCCAAATTAAGAACTTTGCAAGTAAAATTAATTTTGTGTATTTTTGTTGAACTATGTGTTCGTAAAATAAATACTTTCCTCCTCAAGTCCTCCCGAGTCAATTTGACCCGGCCACATTTAATGGGGCAATAGGTCACACGTTTGCCCTTTTCAGCGCAATGAACAGAGATACAGACACAAAAATGGACACATAAAATGTCCACTAACACACGCACCCAAAACACACAACACACACACGTGCCCACACATACACACACACAAACACACACAAATTCGGCATTGCATTTCATTAGGCCTCCAGAAAAAGAAATAAAAGCCACACATTTTTTAATATTTCACACTTTTGATATGCCTTTGCCTAGCAGAGGCAGAATATGATCTACGGAAATGATGCTACACACACACACACACAAACACACAAATTGGGCATTGCATTTCATTAGGCCTCCAGAAAAAAAAAAGCTACACATATTTCACACATTTGATATGCCTTTGCCTAGCAAAGGGCAAAATATGATCTACCGAAATGATGCTACACACACACACACACACACACACACACACACACACACACACACACACACACACACACACACATCATGTGTTTTCATATTGAAATCATATTTGTTTTCTCTCTCTTATTTATGAATTTAGTTGCTTCAGTCAGCTTTGACCTGGGGATGTTTGACATACACCAGCCAGTGGTTATCCAAAATAATATTTAATAATTTCTGCTTATTTTACTTAAAAACATGGTAAGCTTTTTGAGAGTTTAGTCGTATCACATTGACTTCTGCTTTTGTTTTATTTTTTTGTTGGTTTGTTTTTTGGAGTTTTAACCAATTCCTTCTCTGTTTCCTATTTATCTTATTTATCCTCCAAACAGTGGGCATCATTTATCAAGCTAGATATGAGATTTGGTATTCATAAAAATGTTTGAAATCTACTCATGCTCCTGATTGTATATAAACTAATGTATAAAATAAAATAACTAATGATCATCTTAAAATCATGTCATTTGCACGGATTACAGAATTTTTGTATATGCAATATCCTGCTAAAATAAATTTCTTACTTTTACATGATTTATCAGATGCCTTATTCAGAGCAACTTACAGAAGATCTTAGAAACACATCCTAATGCTAATTCAGTAGGTCAGGTATAAGATCAAGAACATTTAGTTTTATTACCATGAACATTTTATATTAGTGCCATAAATTAAAGAATAACTCTCTCTGTGTTTGTCCCAAGAGACGATAAAATGAGAGGATTGCATTAAAAAGGCTATCTGCTTTAAAAACCTGAACAGGTACAACGACAACAACAACAGTGAATTGAGGAATAAAAAATTAATAATATGCTAGCAATGAAACAAATCATTCAGTTATGATATAAAATGGTGTTGTATTAATTGAGGATGGTCTGTTGTGTTGGTGCATATCCTCAAACCAGATGATGATGGAGGATTTACCATGCTCCATTAGCACAATATATTAATGATATATTTTCTAATTAATATATTTATTGGCATAGAACTGAGTCAAAGACAATGCCCCATCACACTGCAAAGCAGCACCATAAGGATAAAAACGTTAAATTAATGAAATAACCAGCTTGATCTAAAAATGACTGAAAACAAAGTCATTGCTAAGAAACCCACTATAGCTAATTTACTAATCATTATACTACTATTACATCACACTAATATCACATTCTCTCTATATATATTTTTTTCATTTGTTACTGCACAGCGAATTTCTATTTCTATTTTTATTATAATTTTATTATATTTTATTATAGAAAAAAGCATGACATTACATGATGCACTGTGTATGTGACAAAATATTAATTTTTATCCTGAAGAAAACTCTGGTGCTATCTGTTCAATACAATGCAAAACAATGAATAGTAGCAAAGAAAACATTTGGTAAATTATATAGATAGAAACAAATAAACTAAAATATAAATACAGTTTTGTTATTACTCATTAGCTTGTGCGTGGCAATAAATATGGGCAGGAAATAAATTCTGGAAGTCCTGGAAGCGATTCAAGCAGAGCACTATTGTATTTTTTAATGCACAGTGACATCTAGTGGTGAAACGCGTTGGTTGTGAGAAAGACGCAGTAGTATACTTTGTACACTGCTGATGTCTATAAGGACTCTAACTTTGTATGGCACAGTATAATAAATTCATTTATACTTAATGTTTTTATATACATTAGTGCCTTGCTAACTTTTTATTATTCATTCATTCATTCATTCATTCATTCATTCATTTTCTACCGCTTATCCGAACTTCTCGGGTCACGGCTAGCGTCTCAGGCGTCAACAGGCATCGAGGCAGGATACACCCTGGTGTAGTGCCAACCCATCGCAGGGCACACACACACACTCTCATTCACTCACACACTCACACACTACGGACAATTTTCCAGAGATGCCAATCAACCTACCATGCATGTCTTTGGACCGGGGGAGGAAACCGGAGTACCCGGAGGAAACCCACGAGGCACGGACAGAACATGCAAACTCTATACACACAAGGCGGAGGCAGGAATTGAACCCCCAACCCTGGAGGTGTGAGTCAAATGTGCCTACCACTAAGCCACCATCCCCCCCAACTTTTTATTAATTATTTATTATTTAATTCAGTGACAGAATTTGAATACATGTAATACAAAGTCATGTTTTGTTAATCAGAAGGTGGAACAAGGTTTAATTAAACAATTTCAGAAACAGTGAGAGAGGCTTCGACCTAGCCGATTAGCTGTCAATGCTAACCAGATGGAATCCACCCAAGCAGGGGACAGACCTGACCACATCATAGTCTAGTCCCAAACTTTCCCCAGAAAGGTGGTTTTCTGAGAAGGAGGAAGCACACACATTTGTGGGTTCAACCTGAGGCCTAGAGACCTCAAATGGGCAAGCAGAGCATCTCGATGATTGGCCACCATAGCCTTTGACTGGGCCAGAATGAGCCAGTCATTCAGGTAATTCACTACAAAGATGCCCTGGTGACACAACTGTGCCAGGGCAATGTCCATGCACTTTTAAAGTGTGCGTGGTGAAAGAGCTAGGCCAAAAGGAAGAATGCAATAATATGTTTTACCCCTGAAGGCAAACTTGTGGATCTTCCTGTGCTCTGGCAAAATGCCTATGTGAAAATAAGCATTTTTGAGGTTTATTTTCACAAACCAGTCCTCGGAACTGATCTGGGATGCAATAATCTTGAACATGAGCATCTTGCAACTTGTGAGTCGTACGCAGTGGTACAGTAGGTGCTTACCAAGGGTACAGATCTAGGAGCAGGCACAAACCCTATTGCTTCCTCAAGTACCAGAGACTGTGGGGCAGGAAGGGGACATTGAACGGTCTATGGATCAGGCTGTCTGTTTATGGCACAGCGCACGAGATCCATGGCTCAGCAGAGGTTCCAATCCCTTGCCACTAACAAGCTTTTTTAGCAGGTCAGCCTGGTAGGCCTGCAAAATTGCCATGGTGTGCAGGGTTGTACTTGCTTGGAATGCTGCCATATAATATTGTAATTGTCTATATAATAATATAAGATACCCACAAGGACTGAAGTAGCTCTTCATGGCTTTGAGGGAAGCGCAGGCTTCCTCCATGTGGGCGATGTAGAAGGGTGAAACTTGCAAGCGTTTCTTCAATCCTAGGCATCGCCCCATACCAAGGGATTTTCCAAAACCTCGATAACTCGGCATGGAGGTCTAGGAAAAATGGCAGCTGCCTTTGTGGAGGTCAATTCAATTTAGGTACAGTGCATTTTACAACCCCAAGGAGCTCCTGGAACACCACTGATTGTGGCAGCAGATCAGAGGAGAAAAACATCTCTTTGCCCATTTTGAGCTCCTCAGAACCCGACGTGGAAAACAGCATGCTCTCTTCCAAGTTGGGAGAAATCACTGAGCCTCAGTGGACGCGGGACCTGAACCACGAGGTGCAGGTGCTTGGCTGGAAAATACAGCCAAGTGGGATTTCTTTTTCCTTTTTTCCCTGCACTAGACAGACAGGACTGAAAATTGACACAAATATACACAGAGCACTTCCTGAAGAAAAAGAAGCTGGAGTAATTTGACATAGATGGACTTTATGTGGACTTGCTGGTATGTAATCACTTTGTCACATGCCCTTCCTGAGCCATTACATTGGCATGTGTGCACACAGAGCTGCAGACACAACTACCTCAAAGAATCGTTCCCATAGCATCAGCCCCGCTTCGAGTTCCCTCGAAAGGGAACACAAGGATCAAATTTAGAGAACATTAACCATAATTGCACAATTAAACTTTTTTTAGGCTTACAGCTGTCAAAATATTTATAGGAAGTGTCATGGCTTTGAATGATGTCCTCTTGGGATGTCGGCCTTCGGATAGCAGAAGCGCTTCCCTGATCACAGTAAAGTTTATATTTTCTCATCAAACATTATCAGTTACAATTCATAGTCAGCATACTGTAACACTTCAACACTATTCCTGAAATGAAAGTATATGTTTGAGTCTTTTCACACTTACTAACATGGGAAGAGGTGGAGCAAAACTCAGCTCTGCTAGATCTAGAAGATGACTGGCAAGTTGTGCCGCACTTTCCTACTGATGCCTCTATCAATGGACATCCAAATGGCCTTGTGGGTAATGTAGAGAAGGTAATGTGGCTAAACTAAAAAAACTCAACTACAAATTTCATCTACAAATAAAACTTGACCATCACTGAAGATCACATCGTTATCACCATCACAACAAGCAGAGCCCAGAGTATGTACCATGCACTATCATTAATATACACCATACTGTCCTGATATCTGTCTCTGTCTCTAAATATCCTTAAACTCTATGTCCATTACTATCCATATTATATGAATAATTTACAGTATTGAATATGTGCAGTATCTGGGTAGGAGTGTACTCGGGCATAAGATTTTCACTGTACATAGACCCTTAAAACACTCTTTGTCTGTGCATGATTTAAAACTGAAGTTCAGGGCAGATTTTGACCCAGATCTCAGTTCTCTGCTCTTGTATCACGTCTAGAACAAAGTTCACATTTTATCAAGTATTTTATATTCAAGGAAGTACTCTATACACCAAAATGCTGAAGGAAAGATGAAGATGAACTTGCAACCATCCTTTCATTATACAGTTTCATTGTGACATTATAATGGAGCGACGTGGTTATTTATTTATTTATTTATTTATTTATTTATTTATTTATTTATTTATTTATTTATTTATTTATTTATTTATTTGCATCTCTATTGAAATGCTGAGAAGAACTTCTGTTATTTTCACACACAGTGTGTATAATTTGTTTACCCTTTAACGCACACCTCGACTTTAGAAATAAGATCAGAATCAGAATCTCACTGACATTAACACTGTAGACATTAAATATGTATTATAAGGTGCTATTTATTATTTTGTCCACTAGGAGGAGACGTTGTCCTAAATTTTATTTCAAAGCTGCACAGCAACAGGAAAAACAGGGTGGCATTTATTTATTTATTATTATAACGCATTTATTTCACACGTCCAGTTTCATATAAGTAGTGCGAATAGTTTCTAACCATTTTTTATATTGAAGTCATGATGTGTTTCTTAAATATCTGGATGCATAGCACTGATGGACACAAACACACACACACACACACACACACACACACACACACACACACACACACACACACACACACACACACACACACACACACACACAATAACAGGTTAATGTCCTTCTGTAGTCCATTTGGGGGAACCTCTAAATATACCCTACAGTAGCAGGTTTAGTTTAAACCCCTTTAGGAACCAGTTTTTGGTAAAGGTCTATAAATAGATCCTCTTTCTTATTACTATAGACTTTATAGACTTAAATGTTCTTCATCTCTCCCTCTGGGAACTTCATACAGGTTTCATATTAAGAAACTAGTTAGATGCATTCATCATTTCTGCTTTTTTTATTTCTTTTCGTAAGCTGCACTGTGTTCATGCTGTCTTTCCTTCCAAACCTGGATGAACAGAAAGGTTGTAACTCTTCCATTCAAACCACAAAAACACTAATCATGCCTCATTTTCTATCATTTCTGCTTTGATTGGAGAACATGTGCTAAGTCTATATCTACTTGCATTTTCTCCTCCAAATGCATTTTGAGAGGGAAAAAAACAATGCTGGGGTAAATAATCCTCCTTTTTCACACTCATTACACCCAAGACTGTATTTCACATGCAGCGTCTCAGTAACTGCGGTTACAATGATGTGTTACGGATGTGTCAGTGATTCTGGATGAAAAAATCCAAAATGAACATCAAATTTGTGTCATATTGTGTGAATAACATGATAGGATGATCTCTGCATCAAGCTACAGCCTGGACTAAACAGAAATCAGCTACACCGAACCATTTACAAACCCTTTATTGTAACAGTGTAGCTGGAATCACAGTATGTTCTCATTAACAAAATAAAAATGTATGTAAATTCCATGCTTAGTTCACAGGTCCACTTTTCTGAAGAGGAATATTTTCTGAAAGAGAAACCCTCTGTTGTAGAGTTGTACATAAAACCTTTAAGGATTCCCCTAAAGGAATAAAGCGAACAAGCCTTTAGGGCATTAGATGAAACTGTTTTTCTAAGCGTGTAGTTATTATTATATTAGAAGCATAAATTAAGACCATATGTAAACTAGAGCTAATATGCTCAGTCCGTTTAATTCTAATAAGAAGTCTAATGACTCTTGAATTTTACACAAGGGAAAGAGAGAGAGAGAGAGAGAGAGAGAGAGAGAGAGAGAGAGAGAGAGAGAGAGAGAGAGAGAGAGAGAGAGAGAACGAGAGAGAAAGGACACTCTGTATCTTCTGTACAAAGTCTCCTGAGTGAAATAAACACTTTCCTGGTGCTCGTTTTAGACTGAGCTCAATCCTAGCATAAATCACACCACCAGTGATGACTCTCCAGTGGAAATTCCTTTGAATCTCAAATACGGGCTGTGTGTGTGTGTGTGTGTGTGTGTGTGTGTGTGTGTGTGTGTGTGTGTGTGTGTGTGTGAGAGAGAGAGAGAGAGAGAGAGAGAGAGAGAGAGAGAGAGAGAGAGAGAGAGAGAGAGAAATAGAAGGGTGTGTGACTGCAGTTATGTCTTTATGAAGACTTATGGCAGTATATAGCTTTTAACACAATGGAGTATTGAACATAAAATGAAATCACACCTTTATATTATTTCATAAATTTTTACACAATGGTGCATGCAGGAGTGTGCGTGTGTGCATGTGTTTGTGTGAGTGTGTGTGAGAGAGAGAAAGAGAGAGAGAGAGAGAGAGAGAGAGAGAGAGAGAGAGAGAGAGAGAGAGAGAGAGAATACTGAGTTAATATGCAAAGTCATTAACGTAAATTAACGTAGCATGCTTGAATAAATCGAAACGTTCTTGAGTACTCTGTGTTCTCGGTTATTAACTATGACTGGCCTGAAAAGATGATGAGTGATATAGTTTATTAAATTGTCACAAAATGATAACGGGTGTGGTGTTTTTATTTGTTCTTTAATTTTAACAGGGGGGGTAAAGCCAAAAAATTGTTGTCTTTAATGTGACCATGACATCACGGTGTCTCTTAACGGAATCCGATCCCACTTTCGGACATGTTTATGAGTCAGATCAGACATCCCACAGCTTTGTACTGTATTCGTTTTAAATTAGAAAAGAAAACACTGATATGTTTTGATTTATCATTTATTTAGCATGTACATACCCTGCAGTGGCTCTCTGTCAGTCCTTAAATAAAATCTCACACAGTACCTTCTGGTCACTTAACTCAGATCTGGTCACTCGACTCAGCCAAAAGTGCCTTCAGACTGCAAAATAAATGAGTGCAATTCATTTTAATTAGTAATTTATGATCTGTACTTTGCTGAGCTTTATAGACCTGTCCTGAAACTTTATGAATATGGGGTGTGATTTATGTCCAAATGAAGAATATTCAAGTCTTCAGTTGGAGCGTTTTGACAAATCATTGTTGCTCTTAAATTTCTTCGAAGGTTTGTTTCATTGATGTAAAAGTGCAACATTTCTGTCTAGCCAATGAGAGACTCTGAGGATGTGGCCATATTTTAAGTTACAGGGTTGGTAGGTTGTTATTTTAGTAAATCAGTGTCACGAGTTCTCCCTTGGTGCTGCTTCACTGTTATATTTATACAACCATGTGATTTTGTCTTGTCTCCTAACTCTGTCTTGCCATTGCATGACTTATCTCCCTATTGTGTGTCGATTGTGTTCACCTGCTTTGTGTTTCGTTCCTGATTAATATGTCTATTTATACCCTCTCATATCTTAGTGTCTCAGTTCCTAGTTGATAAAACCGAGACCTGTTCTTGTGCCATGTTTGGTGTTTCCGGTTTTCATGATTAGGGTTTATCTGTTATTATGAAGTTATTGTATTCATGTAAAACTAGAAAAATCAGATCTATGAACTGATTTCTGTGTTTTTCAGTATTTTTTTTTTTTCAGATTTCACACTCAGAGGTCGTTAATGTCTTTTGAGACTGCTTTGCATGTGGGTGTGGCCTGTGGCCCAGACACAGTAAATACAGGTGGGGATTGATGTTATTAGAATAGCAGGGAATTAAACCTAGGCAAATCATCTGAATTTGTTGCTTTCAAGAGTGTCATATATAATTAGCATGAACCGCCTCGCAGCTCCGGGTTACTGTCCGTGTGAAGATACTGCACATGCTCTCTGTGTGTGTCCGTGTGTGCTTCCCAGGTTTCATTTCAAACGCGCGCGTGTGTGTGTGTGTGTGTGTGTGTGTGTGTGTGTGTGTGTGTGTGTGTGTGTGTGTATGTGTGTGTGATGCTATGAGCTGGCTTTACACTTAACGTTCCTGGGATCTGCTCCATGACAAGGATAAAGGAAATGAATGATAAAAAGTCCATTGAAATAGTATTTGTCCACATACTCCTTGATGCAGACCTAGCCAGAAACCAAATACGCTACCGTTCGTACCGCTGGAATAAATGCACGAGCGATCAAGGTTGGCATGTGCTCTGATTATTTGCTGATCCAAAATAATATTGCTTGTGATCAGGGTTTTATTTTAGCTGTGTCCTGTTAATTTATAATAAGGTCTAAATGTGTGTGTGTGTGTGTGTGTGTGTGTGTGTGTGTGTGTGTGTGTGTGTGTGTGTGTGTGTGTGTGTGTGTGTGTGTGTGTGTGTGTGTGTGTGTGTGTGTGCCTTCATGCTACAGATTAGGTTTATACTGACAGAAATTTGACTACATTTAAAAAATACAGTGTGTTTTTAAAGCCTCTGATCAGTTCTGAGTGGAGTGCTGGAGAACATGGTGGCATGTTACTTGGAGAAGAATCTGCATTATTCCAACAAAGACTCAGCCAGTATTGAAGCCAGGCATTGTGTGTGTGTGTGTGTGTGTGTGTGTGTGTGTGTGTGTGTGTGTGTGTGTGTGTGTGTGTGTGTGTGTGTGTGTGTGTGTGTGTGTGTGTGTGTGTGTGTGCATACTGAGAGGAAGACTTGGCCTGTATGCCTGTCTGCTGTTCATTGGGTCACTCAGGGGACGTCCAGTCCCTCCCTCACTCTCGTCTTCGGACATCAGTCCCTCCTTTAGTTTCATTACCACTCCCTCCTTCTCTTGTCTCCTTCCTCTGTTTTCTGTTTTCCTCCTTCCTTAGAACCATACTGCAGACTGAAGGTGTGTTACGTCTTAGTCTATCACTCCTCACACTCTTTTTTCCACTTCTCTCCATGCCAACTCCTGCAGTCTCTCTCTCTCTCTCTCTCTCTCTCTCTCTCTCTCTCTCTCTCTCTCTCTCTCTCTCTCTCTCTCTCTCTCTCTCGAGTCTGTAGGTGAACGGTTTTCAATCTCAACAGAATATCTCCAATCAAGATAAAGAACTTATTGGACTCAGTCGACGAAGCTGCAAAAGTGCACACGCAAGCTGAAAAGGAAGACTGTATCTTGCTCCCAGGTCTCATTTTATCTACGACACAATCGATTTCCTCAGAACTCTGCATCACTTCTGCTATACACAGCCCTGTACTCACATTATTAACTCAACACACATTCAGAAAAGGTTCCATTACACCACTGTGATTTTATCATGTTATACTTCAGCTTAATACACAACGATAAGTGATAACATTAAAACCATTGACTTGTGAAGTGAATAACATTGATTATCTTGTTACAGTGGCACTTGGGATTGGGCTATATCAGGCAACAAGTGATCAGTTCTTAAGTTGGAGTTGAATGCAGGCAAAAATTGGCAGGTTTAAGGATCTAAATGACTTTGACAGGGGCTAAATTGTGACGACTGGCTCAGAGCATCTCCAAAACAGCAGGTCTTTTGTTGTGTTCCCAGTATGCAGTGCTTATTACCTACCAGGAATGATCCAAGGAAGGACAACGAGGTGCCGGAGCAACCAAAGCTCACTGAATACGCGTAAGGAGTGAAAGGTCCATCTGGTCTGATCACACAGAAGAGCAGCAGAAGTGCTTGGAAAGCTAATGCTGGCTCTGATAGAAAGCTGTCAGAACACATAGAGCTTGTTGTATATGGGGTTTTGCATGTACAGAGCGTTTAGAGTGTCCATGCTGACCCGTGTCCACCACTGAAAGCACAAACAAATGCACATGAATGGAAAAAGGTGCCTAGTCTAATGAATGTTGACGTCCAGGTGCATGTGTACCACTAACCTTGGGATAAGATATCATCAGGATGTACTATGGGAAGAAACGTAAGCTAATAGATGAAGTGTGAAGCTTTGGGCAATGTTCTGCTGGGAAACCTTGGGTTCTGGCCTTTATATGGATGTTACTTTGACATGTTCCACGTAAACATTGCTGCAGACCATGTACACCCTTTCATTGAAACATGTTGACTAACTATAGCAACTAAAATAATCAGTCTTTACAAGAGGATGCACAACCTTGATATGGATGGCAGGAAATCACGTCAGCTTCCTCTCCTGTCAGCCAAAGACTCACCCAAACACCCAAACCAAAAGTCTTTATCTGTCCAGTTTTGCTGTGTTGTATTCTTAATTCTGATTGGCCAGAAAGTGTTTAATTTTCTGTAACAGTGGTTCTGGTTTAAGGAGTTTAACCAGAATTGCATAAAAAAGAACATCCACTTTTACAGGCTGAAATACTGAAATATCTTTTTAATGAGACAGGTCAGAGGAGACGGGCCAGACCAGTTCAACCTCACAGGAAGCCTACAGTAACTCAAATCTGAGCTGAAATATTCAGGCACTCACAGATTTCTTTATTATAATAAGAATCATCAGTTCATTCCGGGTGAAATGTCAGTAGTTCCTGATATAAATATTCTCCAAATATTTGAACGCCTCGGCAAAGCTGTCTCCAAATTTCTTTCAGTTGATTCTTTTTAATTATTTATCTGTTGATTTTGCATTAGTTTCTGGATGGATGTCTTGTTCTTGGGTGCAGCCATGTCTCATTTCTATAATGTTTAGATTTTTCTTTTTTTTTTTAAATTAGATAAACAGTAATGGGTTTTAATTTTTCACTCCGACACCATTGAATGCAGCAATTCAATTTATTAAAGGTCACCTAAAAGTCTTTGCTTTTACAAAGGTCAGAATAAGTAACTAACACGGCTGAATTGTGTTTAACATAGGACTCACATGAGATGACATCTCTTTCTGTCTTAAAACATTCTGTTTTCAGAATCACTCGTTTTTAATCATTAATAATTTAACGTTTTTAACATAGGTCTTTGGTCGAATCAGCTGCCTTCAGCTGTGATTTACAATGAAGTGCAATTGACCAGATAAACTGCAAGAGATGATCTCTGCTTTGGCTGCATAATTTGTGAGATAAATGTTAAGCTGTAGCTTATTTTTTTACACACTCTGCTACTCTGCATCTTTTTCCTCATCAAATAATTGGTTTTGTAATTATTGGTAATTAATTAATTTGTATTTAATTGCCTTTGTCCACATCCAAAGGGAAAAAAACTTCAGTAATAAACGGTGCCTTTGAAGGTTATGGCTACTAGAATATGGAAAACTATAGCTGTGGTGATCACTGGTCTCATAGGGAAAGGAGAAAAATATAGGAAAGGGAAAAAACAAACAAACAAAAAAAAAACGGATACATTACACAATTTGCTGTAGAAACTTGGTTATTTCTCGTTGTTGAGAAGGTACGAGATAGTTTTCAAACTTTCACACTGTGCTATAAGCTCTCAGCTTTCTTTCTCCTAGTATGTGTGTGTGTGTGTGTGTGTGTGTGTGTGTGTGTGTGTGTACTATGATAAGAAAGTGTCTCGGGGCTCTACCTCTGAAAACACTGCAACTGTCTACCATAGGTCTCAGCAGACCTGTTCCACTAACATACACACACACACACACACACACACATACACACACTCAAAGAGTCTGGAGAGCACAAAAGGCCACATTGACACAGTGTGCAGTGTGCTACTTTCTTTATTCAGTGTGAAGTCACACTCTGTGAGTTTGGGCCAAGGGCTTTTGTCCTTCAGAGCTTCCCACCTGAACAAGGCAGAACGTCTCAGCATCTCATCTCTCTCTCTCGCTCTCTCTCTCACTCGCACACACTTTCCACATTCTCTGAGCTATAATCTGTGAGCACTGAATTCCTCTATTAGTAGACAAAGTAGACTGTTGGTTTGTAAAACGGTAGAAGAGGGTCTGAGTCATATATCTGTATAATGCTGTTTTCATTGTGGTTATCTCTTGGACTGGAATCCTGTTTTATTCTCTTATTCACTTCTCATAAGTAGAATAGAACAGAATGGGGGCATAGAAGTCTTTATTATCACCACATATACATTACAGCATGATTCTTTTCTTCACATACCCTAACTGAGGAGGTTGGGGTCAGAGTGCAGGGGCAGCTATGATATGGCACCCCTGGAGCAGGGAGGGTTGAGGGCCTTGCTCAAGGGCCCAGCAGTGGCAGCTTGGCTGTGCTGGGCCTTGAACCCCAATCCTCCGATCAACAACCCGAGCCTTAACCAGTTGAGCCACCCTTGCCATCGAAAAGTAAAAGCATCGAAAATCATTTCCAAAAACAGGTGTGGGAAAACTTTACATTAGTCTTGTCCTGTATCTCTTTAATGTGAAAGGAAAGGGCTAGGTAACTCTGTCCCTATGTAACATTTGTCCCATTGTTTAAGGTGACCATTTGATTCAAGGTCTGAGTCAAGAAGGAATGCCAAGCATTAGAGGTGAACTCATTCCTATGATAATGAAGGGGTCTGAGAAAGACTGTTATGTTAATGGGATTAAGGGTGGGTGAAGTTCCAGGATCTGGTGTGGGGACTGTAACATCTTTTCATGCTTTGATTGTCACCCGAGTGTTTTGTCTCTATCTAATGGGACTGCCCCCTAAAATGTGTATAATTACAATTTCTTTAACAATGTAATACCCAAATATAGAAAAAAATCAGCAAATTTTTTTTTTACCTCTCAGATATTGTTATAGGAGGCCGCTGATGTTGAAATGAAAAATTTTTCAATTTCTTTACATTTAAGAATGTTTTTAGAGAAATGTTGTAATATTGCAACGTTGGCCCTAGTTAGGAGCAGAATTTCTGTATTTGTACTCAATTTGTTTGAAGAGATTCATTTGCAGGGTTGATTGCTTACTTAGCCCCATAACAGTATATATCATGAGTAATAATTACACAACAATCATATTTTATTATGAATAAGCATTTATTAAAAAAAATGTATTGAAAAAAATATTCTAACACTTTCAGTGTGTTTTGAAGTCTGTGTTTACTTGCAGTGATAGTCCCAAAAACAGTTCTTTTTATCTGAGAAGCACAGGCGAACATTGCACTTGTGACACAGTGTGTTTGTGTATCCATTATTGCAGTGTCTGCAACGTCCTCTCTTCATCTTTACTGGGATATGTGCAATCATGTCTTTGCGTACATCCAGCGGGGGGTGGTCCAATGACCTCTTGGCTGGGGGACTCACATCTGTTGATGTTGATGGTCTCTTCTGAGGAGCCGAAGGGCTCCCTGATGTCACGTTCTGCGTGAATGTGTTCGTCCTCCCTGAAGATGGTTGCCCTCCCTTGGGTGTTGTGTTGTGTGAGTTTACCAGGATGAGAGAGGTTGCAAGTTGTGCCTGAAACTGTCTCCTGTTCAGTATCTCTTTCTTAGTCATCTTCAGAGCTTTGCAGTCCCGCTTGTAGAGGAGCCAGGCGTTAATCACAGCAAGGATGATAGTGTGCCAGAAGATGTAAATGTACCAGCGGTGGGATTTCATGGGGAACTTGTACTTGGCAGCAAATGAGTCCAACAAATCCACACCTCCCATGTGTTTGTTGTAGGTACCAACAATGTATGGCCTCTCAACCTCAATGATGGTTTTGGTACTCCCTTGGTACACATCAATGTCACACAGCATGCCAGAAATTCCAGTTCTCACCCACAGTTTGAACCCCCATGGGTGTGTCTTGCCATGCATATACTGCTTGATGTTACTGAATCTCCCCTTGAAAGGAATCATCATTTCATCCACAGAGTTGTGTTCTTCAGGTACCACCTGCAGGCATCTCTCCCTGAATGAATTCAGCCATGGTCTGATTTTCCAGAGTTTATCCCTCTTTTCCATCTCTGACACAGTTAAGTTGTTTGTAAAGTGTAATGAAGTCAACAAAGATTGGAATCTGTTGCGGGACATCACATCAGAAACAGGGGTGTATCGTGTGTCTGTCTCCCAATACATACGAACTCCAGGCATTTGCATCAGGCCCATTTTCAGGTACATGCCGAGCATTTTCTCAATTTCCTTCTTATTGGTGTTTACAGATGTTCCATTTTTTTGCAAGCTGTACTCATTTGTGTTTCTTGTCAGAGCCTCAATCATGTCTTCTGTCACAAACTTTTGGAAGTACCCCAGTGGGGTGAGGAGGGAGGTGGCATCATTTGGGATTTCTGAACCAGAAAAATCAGTACAGGGACTGATAAATTCCTTTTTCAGCAAGGTGTGTTTCGTTAGTTGGGGCTTGATGTCCACATCCTCATTGGCTGGGCAGTCAACTGGTTGGTGGTTTTCTTTGTCCATTGCACCTGCATCTTCATTCTCTGAATCACTTGCATCAGTGTCATCTGAGTCCATTTCAAAATCGCTCTCTCCATTTTGGACTGCAGCAATCACATCCTGCACAGTGAATAGCTGACCTTTCTGCACTGGTGGCATTCTGAAATGGAAAAAAAAGTAAAAATAAATAAATAAAAATAAATAAATACATTAGTGAATAATACATAGGAGTCTTATATTGTAGATAAACTGAAAGAATAGACTAACTGAAATATAGATCTAAGTATTATCCATCAAAGTATTATCAGTTCAATGCAAATGCTAATCAAAATTCCACTACTACATTCAAACAATACTCTCTGGATGGCCTATTATGCTATCTACTTATCATACTAAAAGGAACACATGCATCCCCCATATCACAGGTTCATATTCAAGACCATTTACACCTTACATTGTTTACACCTGAACAATGCAACAGGCATCACCCCAAAAAATCCAGAACATCCAGAGTCTGCTTTTGTATCTCCTAATGCTATAAACTGCTACTTGGGCAACACTCATAAAATCTCAGGATCGTTTAGACGTTAAAAAACAAACAAAAAACTACAAAGATACAGGGAGTTTCAGATACTGCTCTATATGATGGAGTTTCAAATACCACATAAAATGTATTCTTGTGTTTAATTATGTTCTAATCTAAACTAAGTGCAAACAACAGATAAAGACATTTAGAACTTAGTTACAATGAATCTTCTAACAGTTTAAATTCCAATTGTTACCATGTGAGAAGTGCGGTGTCCTTATGTAATGTGTAAGGTGCACAGGCTATTTTGACTACCACTCTGGCCCAACGTTGTACAATTTCAACATGGGCTTAACAAGCTCTAAATCAAATGTTATTAATGTTTTCCAAAATAACAAAATATATCTGTTCTAGACATTGTAATAAACACAGAAGGAAATGTAAGGATTTGTATTTACTTGAATCTTGGCATATCCAGTCATGCAAAAAAATGGAGATGAGCTCAACGCAGAGTTTGCAGGTAGAGTGAGTTCATGGCCAGGTGACCGGACCAATAAATACTTCTTCTACCCATTAGCATTGTGAGGACAAACAATAGAACCCATTAAGTATGTAAATGTGGTCTTGAGAAAAAAGAAAAAAACATTTGCAGGCCTGTTTTTTTTAATTGTTAAAAGTGATGTTGTAATTCTGTAATTCTGCAACAGTGGGCTTTACGTAAAGCCGACTGTTGCAGAATTACAACATCACTTTTAACAATTTAAAAAAAAAAAAGCCTGCGAATGTTTTTTTCTCAAGTGTTTATAGGTCCAGTCATCTGACCATGAACTCACTCTACCTGCAAACTTCACATTGAGCTCATCTCTATTTTTTTACATCACTGGATTTGTCAAGATTCAAGTAAGTAAAATTCCTCACATATTTTTTTCTGTGTTTATTACAATGTCTAGAACACATACATATTTAGTTATTTTGGAAAACATTAATAAAATTTGATTTAGAGCTTGTTAAGCCCATGTTGTAATTGTACAACATTGGGCCAGAGTGGTAGTCAAAATAGCCTGTACACCTTACACATTACATAAGGACACCGCACTTCTCACATGGCCACAAATTGGAATTTAAACTGTTAGATGATTCACTGTAACTATGTCCTTTTCTGTTAAGTTTGTACTTAGTTTAGCTTAGAACATAATTAAACACAAGAATACATTTTATGTGGTATTTGAAACTCCATCATATAGAGCAGTATCTGAAACTCCCTGTATCTTTGTAGTTTTTTGTTTGTTATTTAACGTTTAAAGAGTCCTGAGATTTTATGAGTGTTGCCCAAGTAGCAGTTTATAGCATTATGAGATACAAAAGCAGACTCTGAATGTTCTGGGTTTTTTGGGGTGATGCCTGTTGCATTGTTCAGGGACAGGTGTAAATGGTCTTGAATATGAACCTGTGATATGGAGGATGCATGTGTTCCTTTTAGTATGATAAGTAGATAGCATAATAGGCCATCCAGAGAGTATTGTTTGAATGTAGTAGTGGAATTTTGATTAGCATTTGCATTGAACTGATAATACTTTGATGGATAATACTTAGATCTATGTTTCAGTTAGTCTATTCTTTCAGTTTATCTACAATATACTACAATATAAGACTCCTATGTATTATTCACTAATTTATTTATTTATTTTTACTTTTTTTTCCATTTCAGAATGCCACCAGTGCAGAAAGGTCAGCTATTCACTGTGCATGATGTGATTGCTGCAGTCCAAAATGGAGAGAGCGATTTTGAAATGGACTCAGATGACACTGATGCAAGTGATTCAGAGAATGAAGATGCAGGTGCAATGGACAAAGAAAACCACCAACTCATCGACTGCCCAGCCGATGAGTTGGTGTGGTGTGGACATCAAGCCCCAACCAAAGAAACACACCTTGCCCCATGACAGATATCGCTGGCTGAAAA